>NC_057390.1:2381106-2466724 GCF_019320065.1 Cervus canadensis
TAATAGAGAGGAGGAGGCTAAGAGAGAAAAAGAACGTGAGAGAAAAGCTAAATATGCCCTTTTGGCAGCAGCAATTAAAGAAAGAAATCAGCCTGGCCCAAGTCATCCCAAAACGGGTCTTAAGACTCCCCCCGGACCCTGCTTCCGATGCAACCAGTCAGGACACTGGGCAAAGGCATGCCCAAACCCGCGGCCCCCGACAAAAGCATGCCCAACCTGTGGCCAATGGGGACACTGGAAGATGGACTGTCCCCGGGGATGCCCTGGCACCCCTGGGGAGGTCCCCACCTCCCAGACCTGGAGAGTGGAATGTCCACAGGGACGCCCTGGCGCATCTGAGGAGATCCCCACTTCTCCCCGGAACCCCAGCCCAACTCTACAAGAATTGTTCCAATGATGGGGCCCGGGTTCCAGCCCCCCGGCCCATGTCTTGAACACGGGCTCGGAACTTAGGGTAGACGGGGTAGTGGCCGGAAAAAAGACCTCTTTTATAATAGACACTGGAGCCACTTTCTCTCTCTTAACTTCCTACTCTGGCCCAACTCAAGACTCAGAAATCACAATCAAGGGGGTCTCTGGAGTTCTCCTAAGGCCAAAAATCAGCCCTCCATTACTCTGTCAATTTAGAAAATCAACCCTTATACACTCATTCCTTATAATGCCTCAGTGCCCAATGGCACTTCTAGGGAGAGATGTGTTATCCAAATTGGGGGTCTTTATTACCATACCCCCCTCGATATAGTCTCTATATTCTGCATGCAAATGGCACCTGGACAGTCCCTATCCCTCACCCCTGACCTTCCCTTAGATCTACCTGCCTTAGACCCCCAAGTCTGGGACACTGATCACCCCTCAATAGCCAAACATCATCCCCCAGTCCACATTACCCTAAAAGACCCCTCGACTATAATCACCCAACAACAGTATTCTCTCACCCCAGAGGCCCACAAGGGACTTAAGCCTATCATAGACTGTCTTCTTCAAGCCTCTATCCTAATTCCTACCCATTCACCACACAACACCCCTATTCTGGCAGTAAAAAAGGGACCAAACTCTTGGAGACTGGTCCAGGACCTGAGAAAAATCAATGAGGCTATTATGCCGACATTCCCAGTAGTCCCTAACCCTTACACCCTTCTGTCTACCATACCCCCGACTGCAACCCACTTCACAGTATTAGATCTCAAAGACGCTTTTTTCACTATCCCCCTCCACCCCCTCTCCCAACCTCTTTTCGCCTTCACCTGGCAAGACCCCGAGACTCACGTTTCCCAACAGCTAACATGGACAGTTCTCCCCCAGGGGTTCAGAGACAGTCCTCACTTTTTTGGACAGGCTTTACAAAAGGACCTACAGACTCTCAACCTAGCCCCAAGTCATCTCCTCCAATACGTAGATGACCTCCTCCTTTGTAGCTCAACCCGAAAACTCTGCCTCCAACATACTGCCAAACTCCTTGAGGCCTTGGGATCCTGGGGTTATCGGGTATCCCAATCTAAGGCCCAAATAGTCCAAACAAAAGTCACCTACCTGGGACTTTCCATATCCCATCAACAAAGAACTATTCCCCCAGATAGAATCCAGGCCTTAATTAACTGTCCACTTCCAAAAACAAAAAGGGAACTCCTGTCTATCCTCGGCCTCCTAAATTTTTTCCGTATCTAGATCCCCAACTTCTCCCTCATTGCAAAGCCGCTCTATGAGGCAACTAAAGGATGTCTAGATGAGCCCCTCTTTAATCGTTCCTCGCTGGCCAATCCTCTTCACCAACTCACCCAGAGCCTCCTCCGAGTGCCAACTCTCCACCTGCCAGATCACACCAGACCATTCTTTCTCTTTGCACATTCCAGCCAAGGACAGGCCCTGGGGCTTCTATGTCAGCGGGCTGGAGACACCTGGGCTCCCATAGCCTATCTGTCAAAACAGCTAGACATGGTGACCAAGGGGTGGCCTCCCTGCATACAGGCCATGGCTGCTATCGCAGCCCTCGTACCCAAAGCAAATAAACTCTCTAGACATGCCCCTTTAACAGTCTGTTCTCCACACACCTTCCGAGACTTGCTATCACATCGGGCTTTCCTCTCCCTTCCCCCTTCCAGGGTACAGGTCCTACATGCCTTTCTCCTCAACCCTTGGCTCTCATTCTCCCCCTGCTCTCCCCTTAACCCCGCCAGCTTATTACCCATGTCCCCTACAACAGACTCCCTCTTACATAGCTGCAGCCTAACAGTAGATCTTACCCAAAACCCCTTCCAACATGTAACAGATCAGCCCATCCTAGACCCAGACACCCCACACTGGTTCGTTGATGGCAGCTCTCAAAAATCCCCACCGTTTGCAGCAGGATATGCCATCATCCAGGGGGACCTTCGTCACAATCATAAAACACAAACAATTGAAGCTTCACCGCTGCCACCTCACACCACCTCCCAACAGGCAGAACTGATAGCTCTCACCAGAGCTTTAACTCTGGCTAAAAATCTAAGGGTTAACATCCACACAGACTCCAAATATGCCTATAACATACTTCACTCAAACATCCTAATATGGAGAAAAAGAGGTTTCCTAACCCAAAAGGGATCCCCTATTATTAATTCAGACCTGATTCACAAACTTCTAGAGGCAGCACTCTTACCAAACAAAGCCGCTGTCCTCCACTGTAGGGGACATCAAAAGGGAAGTCTCATATCAGCCTACAACAATGCTGCAGGCCAGAAGGCAAAGGAGATAGCACTGTCCCATCCTTCCCTCCAGTCCCCTGTCATCTTAGCCCTGACTCCATCTGACCCTCCCACCGCCAGAGAAATTTTCTCTTATCTACACTCACTTTTTCATCCCTCATCCAAGACACTCCAGCAGTTCCTCCGTAACCACTTCCCCATATCCAATACTGACCAACTATATTTAGATAACCTTACCCGCTCCTGTCAAACATGTCAACGTACTAACCCCAATTCCAACCTTAAACCGACATCCTTTCCAACCCATCAAATGCGAGGCAGCCTCCCAGCACAAGATTGGCAGATAGACTTTACTCATATGCCCCGGGTCCGGAGAGTCAGATACCTACTAGTCCTTGTAGACACATTTTCGGGATGGGTAGAAGCATTTCCCACTACAAACAAAAGAGCCCACACAGTGGCCCAAATCCTCCTCACAGAAATTATCCCCAGGTTTGGGCTGCCTTCATCCCTACAGTCTGATAATGGCCCAGAATTTACATCCAAGGTCACCCAACAACTTGTCCAATTCTTACAGATACCCTGGAAATTTCACATTCCATACCGTCCCCAGTCCTCAGGAAAGGTGGAAAGGATGAAGAGAATAATCAAAGAAACCCTTACCAAATTAACCCTCGAGGTACATCTGGATTGGACTAAACTTTTACCAATTGTTCTCCTCAGAATACGGGCTTTGCCCAGAAAGCCCCTGGGGCTGAGCCCCTTTGAGGTGATGTACGGAAGGCCAGTGCTCCCTCCTGGACTCCCCCCCCCCGAACCTCCTCCCATACCAAGCTTCCTACACTCCCCTCTGCTGGCGCAACTCCGCAATGCCCTCTGGAGATACGTCAACCACAATCTGCCTGCCCCTGACCCCCAAGCCTCCCTGCCCCCTTTACAAATTGGGGACATGGTCTATCTGTCTGATAATCCCCAGGGTGACCTAACCCCAAAGTGGCAGGGACCATTCAAAGTCATCCTCCTTACCCCAACTGCAGCTAAACTCGAAAAGGTCACCTCCTGGGTACACCTCTCTCATCTAAAATGGGTCACCTCTAATCCTGCGCTGCCCTCCTTAAATGACACCTATCAGGTCTCCCTCACAGGACCCACCTCCTTAAAATTCACCCGGCGACAACCCCTGTCAACCATCGGAGAAGACACTGAATGACCTGGACTCTCTTCAACCTACAACTGTTCCTGACCCAACTACTACAAGACCTCTGGATCAGCGCCCCGACAGGAACCTCCTTCAAAGACCTGACTACACTGGTGTCTCAACTGTGGCTCCAGGGAACCTTCTACAACCTGACTCCAGACGAAATTGATTTCTTTACTCTCATTCTCTACATCATTCTACATCCTAATGAGCACTGTTCCTCCTCAGATTCAAACAACCACCAACTCGGGGCCTTCTGCCCCTCACCCTGACTGGCCTCTCCCTGTCTCTCTAACCATAACTGCACTCCTAATCTTAATCCTTGCTATAGGCCTAGTAACTGTCTCCCCTCAAGACATTCTCACCGCAAAAAAGAGAGAGACCTGCCTTTTCCTAGGAGAAGACTGCTCCTATTTTGTTAATGAAACGGGCATAGTCCAGGGCCGAGTCAAAGAACTTAGAGACAGAATTGAACGCCGCAGGAAAGAGTTACAAAACCTTTACATTCCCCAAAACCTGTTCCAACAGATACTCCCTTGGTTGCTCCCTTTCCTGGGACCATTGGTACTTATCATTCTATTCCTCTTATTTGGACCCTGTCTCTTTAATCTCTTTCAAAGGTTTCTCCAAGAACGGATTCGGGCCATCTCTTGAGATCAGGTAAAGACCATTCTTCTTCTCGAGAGCCTCACCTCAAGCTCAGAAAAAGGAGACTGTGGGCCCTAAGACGATCCTCCATTCCAGACCCAAAACCGTCGCCCCTATCCAGCAGGAAGTAGCCAGAGAGATACGGCGCCCTTTTCCCCTTTTTCTTATGATTTCAGGGTCTGGAATGAAGGAGTCTTTTGGGCCTAGAAAAGAGAACAACAGTCTCAAAGGCCCCTTGCTGAATCATCTAACTTCGGAGAAAACAAAGCATAACTTTAGTTCCATCCTGATGCTCCAGGCCAGCTGCATCTATCTGGGACTTATCACCCCCTGTCCGGAAACCTACCACCCCCTACACCCGCCCAGAAGACTTATCACCCCCTGCCCAACTACAAGTGTCATCTCAACAAAAGAATACTCAAAATATCCCACTTGATTGACGTTTCCCTTATCGCTTCCACAAACCTCCCTATAAGTATGAAGCCTCCCTGATCCCTTTCGGCGCTCAGCCTGGTCATTAGGCCGACTGTCGCCCCTCCTTGCCTGAATAAAGGTAACCTACTTCTGTTGAGGTCGTCTTTCCTTTTCTGCCTCGCCGGAACTGTACCTTACAGTGTCCACCTGCCAATGCAGGAGACGCAAGAGACCCAGGTCTGATCCTTGGGTCAGGAAGATCCCCTGAAGGAAATAGCAACCCACCCAAGTATTATTGCCTGGAAAATTCCATGGACAGAGGAGCCTGGCGGGCTGCCGTCTGTGGAGTCACAGAGTCTGACAGGACTGAGCACACACACACACACACACACACAACTAAGCAAGGTGCAGATTTCTGTGCTAAGTACCATATTTTGTAACGTGAATACGGATGACAGATACCAACACCCAGGAGGGGTGGGTGGCTACTCCCTGAGCAAGGTGCTTTAAATATATGGGGTTATTTAATCCTCCTGTCGTAGCCATGCGTTCCAGGAAACAAACTCACTCAGAAGGACAATGCAGATAGTGGAGTGCAGTTTATTACACCAGCGGGCCCAAGGCGGAGTCTCCTCTTAGCCAAGGACCCCAACTAGTTTTTGTGAAAACCTTATATACCCTAAGCTTAAGCGCCCAAACCCACCTCCCCAAATTCCCTGAAACTAGTCTGAGCCAAGGAAAAAGAAAGATACAATCAAAGATAACCCGTGATTCCTATGCCTTAAGCCTAGGTAGTGAACAGTGGACAATTATCAATAGGTTTGTGGTCATAGCCCAATAAGCATAACAGAAAGCATGACTCTATTTGGTTACACAGATAATTAGGGAATTCTTTGAGTCGATGGAGAACCCTGGGGCTCTTCCTTGCCGGGGCCTGGTTTTCCAGTTGGTATGTCGTTTCCATAGATGCTGGGCATAGAGCTCAGAGTCCACAGTCCTGCCCACGATGGAGTCCTGCTTTCAAGACAGAGCCTGTTCTGTTTCCTTCTTCACTCACACTAACTCTAAGAGAAAAGGACTTTTACCGTCGTGTTTACCAGGTGAGGAAGCTGGGGCTCTGGGAGGTTCAGAATTTTTCAGGCCTCAGACAACAGGCAGCAAGATATGGCTCTGAGTCTTGGTACCCTGTTCTCTTTCTCCTGCCACACCAATCTGCGTCCATGGGGGAAGAATGGATCCTGCAAAGTGTTAGGCACTCACTCCTGTCTGACTTTTTGAGACCTTATAGACTGTAGCCCGCCAGGCTCCTCTGTCTGCGGAATTCTCCAGGCAAGAATACTGGGCTGGGGGTGATGGGTGGGGTGGGGCTAGGATGGGCTGGAATTCCGGGAAAATGCCAACGTTCCCCTTGCAACAGTACTTTGCTCATATGTGCAACTCTGGGAAGTACTGTCTCAGATATTCATTCACAGGCTCTACACCTTGGGGCGGGGAGGATGGGGGGTGGGGTTGCGAGCTTCTCTCAACCACGCGCCCCAGTCACTGTGCGCCCCTTATACTCTCCCCAGGTGACCTCGATGTCCTGATGAGCAGACTCCACTGAGAGAGCGCAGAGGTGGGGGGATAGCTCCCGGGAGGGTGCAGGAGCCGCTGGGGGTGGCTCACCGTCAGCGGTGAGGGGCTGAAGGGAGAGTGCTCATGGAGCCCCCAAAACTGACCCGGAGGAGGAAGACCCTTCCTGAGTCTCCGGAACTAAGCGGACAAATCAAGCCCGGGGTTGCACAGGCCAGCGTGGGCGCACCTGTTTCCTTCAGTTCAGTTCAGTTCAGTTCAGTCCCTCAGTCGTGTCCGACTCTTTGCCACCCCAAGGACCGCAGCACACCAGGCCTCCCTGTCCATCACCAACTCCCAGACTTTACTCAAACCCAAGTCCATCCTGTCGGTGATGCCATCCAGCCGTCTCATCCTCTGTGGTCCCATTCTCCTCCCGCCTTCATCTTTCCCAGCATCAGGGTCTTTACAAATGAGTCAGTTGTTCGCATCAGGTTTTGAGCACCATCCAACCCAGACCAGAGTCTGGGCACTAGCCCCATTCATTCATAATCTAGGCATTGTCATTTTTTTTTCTCTTTTATTTTTTATTTATTTTTTGTCCTTTTGGATTTTGTACTTGTTTTATTTGGTGTTGTCTGAATGTTATTTGTACCTGACCATTGTTAAACAGTAAAAAAAAAAAAAAGAATAGAAAAAGTCCCTTGTAATCTATCCCTCCATTCTCAGATCACTGTAAATATTTGGGAATACACCCTTTGAAACATTTTTCTTAGGTGTATTTCCTAAGTATTAATATTAGATACACACAACATGCAACACAGTGGTCTCCAATAATAGTATGCTTCTGTAAACCCCCCACTGAATGTTTAATTATTTATTTTCCATGTTATTATATTTTTATATATACGGTCTATAAAATATTTTATAGAATCTTTTATATATTATTATATATTATATAATATTTATATATTATAATATTTATATTATACTGTAATATTACTATATAAATTATATAAATATAATATAATATATTTATATAAATACAATATATTATATAATATATAATATACTAACATAATATAATAATATATATTATATTATATATTATATTATATATTTTATATGTCATTATATCTGTATTAATATATAATGTATTATATTATATATTATCATATAATAATATATAATGTAATATATAATATACAGTATATATTAAAGATTATAATATATTTAATTATATATTAATATATAGTTATATATATTAATACATAATTCTATATGTTATATATAATAGATAATATAAAATATAATATAATGTATATATAATATATATATTCTGGATATCCTGATAAATGATATATTTGGATATCCTGACAAATTTTGCTGTCACCCTCCAAGGAATTATCATATATATAATATATTATATATTATACATTTATTATATATAATTTTATATAATATTTATGTTCTATATATTGTATAGTATATTATATATGTTATACATTATATTGATTATTATTATATATTATAATATATATCATATAATTATTACATATTTAAATATAAATATATTTAATAAAATATAAGTGATAAATATTAAATAAAATATAAAATATTTACTATATTATATTTATATATTATATTATATATTATTGGTATATAATTATTATATAATTATATATTATATAAATAAATATTATATAATTATATAATATATATAATGATAATACATAATAATACAATATATATTATATATCATATTATAATTGTATGTAATATTCGGAGAAGGCCATGGCAGCCCACTCCAGTACTCTTGCTTGGGAAATCCTGTGGACAGAGGAGCCTGGTAGGCTGCAGTCCATGGGGTCGCGAAGAGTCGAACATGACTGAGCGACTTCACTTTCATTTTTCACTTTCACGCATTGGAGAAGGAAATGGCAACCCACTCCAGTGTTCTTGCCTGGAGAATCCCAGGGATGGGGGAGCCTGGTGGGCTGCCGTCTATGGGGTCGCACAGAGTCAGACACGACTGAAGCGACTTAGCAGCAGCAGCAGCAGCAGCATATATAATATTATATGTAATTATGTATAATTATATATATTAATGTATATAATATATAATACATAGTTACATGTTATGTATATTTATATTTATGCATTATATAATTATAATTATATATTAAATATAATAAAATATATATAATATTATATAATATAATGATAATACATATTATAATATATATTATACATATATAGTTAAATATATATAATATATTATATATTATAATAATATATTATTTATACATATATAAATATAATAATATAATACATATTATATATTATTGATATATATTATATATGATTATATAATATATATTTATAATATCATATTACTATATAATATATATTATATAATAATATGATATATTATAGTATTTTATATAATAATTATATTATCATATATTATAATTATATAAAATAATTATATATCAATAATATATAATATGTATTATATTATATATAAAATATAATATAATATTTACATTATATTATGTTTACATAATATTTATAAATATGTATAAATATATAATATTTTAAATGTATTATATATACAATAGTGATATATGTAATTACACATTATAATTATAGAATATTTTATACAATACAGTATATAGAATATTTTACATTCTATTTTTTACATATACAGTATATTTCTATGTTTTTAATAGGTGTATTGTGTGATGATCAAAGCATAAGATTTATGTAGTGAATTAATTTTGGTAAACATATTGCAGGTACATGGGTTCACGACAAGACCCTTTTAAAAAAAATTATCACTTTAAAAAAATCTTCACAGGTCTGTGGCTGCACTTATCCCAATGATCATAACTATCTTTTTATGCATAATCTGCCGTTCACTCCAGCTTTGGGAGTCTTTTTGTTGCCTCTTGGCATTTTCTCTAACGTCATCTGAGACAGCCTACTAATGGCTCCCTCACTTTTAAAGATCAGCAAGATGTTCTAGGCTTGCCCCACCTTTTTGAATATCCTGACAAATTTTGCTGTCAGCCTCCAAGGAATTCTGACTCTTTTTAGAGAAGAATAGCAGCGCAGTGGGCGTCCCTGGTGGCTCAGCGGTAAAGAATTTGCCTGCAATGTACGAGACCCAGGTTTGTTCCCTGGGTCAGGAAGTTCCCCTGGAGGAGGGCATGGCAACCCACTCTAGTATTCTTGCCTAGAGAATCCTGTAGACAGAGGACCCTGGCAGTCCTGAAGTGACTAAGCAGCAGCAGCAGGACAGTGGACCCAAATCTGGTCTTAAGCATATGGATTCAGGGACTTCCTTGGTGGTCCAGTAGTTAGGTCCCTGTGTTTCCAATCTAGGGGCTGTGGGTTCAATTCCTGGTGAGGGAACTAAAATCCCACATGCTTCGTGGCACGGCCAAAAAAAAAAATCATGTATTCAAATGTGTTTGTGTAACAGAGCAGGTGGGCTTGTTGCCCACTGCACACGAAAGCCCAAATACCATTTCTGGCAATTTTTTTTTTGCTGAAAGAAAAAGGCTTTATTGCACAGCAGCCAAGCAGGGAGTGAAATCAGTCCATCCTAAAGGAAATCAACCTTGAATATTCATTGGAAGGACTGATGTTGAAGCTGAAGCTCCAATACTTTGGCCACCTGATGGGAAGATGGACTCACTGGGAAAGCCCCTAATGCTGAGAAATATTGAAAGCAAAAGAAGAGGGCGACAGAGAATGAGATGGTTAGATGGCATCATCAACTCAATGGACATGAGTTTCAGCAAACTGGGAGACAGTGAAGGACGGGAAGCATGGCATTCTGTAGTCTACTGGGTCGCAAAGTGTTGAACACACTCAGTGACTGAACAACAAAAAGAAGGAAGACAGGAGGCCAAGTTCAGATCTGTCTCTCACGGCTTGTGACTGGGATGTTTATTCTGAAAGTGGTGACTTATAAAGGGAGAGGGCTGGGAAATGATTGGTGGAAATGATTGGTGGAAGTTTCTAAGGAAACTTCAAAAGTTCTCTATGGGGACATCCCTGGTGGTCCAGTGGTTAAGACTTCACCTTCCAATGCTGGGGGTATGGTTGGATCCCTTGTCAGGGAGCTCAGATCCCACGTGTTTCATAGCTGAAAAGCCAAAACATAAAAAACAGAAACAATATCGTAATAAGTTCAAGACAGACTTTTAAAATGGTCCATATTTTTAAAAATCTTTAAAAAAAAGTTCTCTATGCAGGTGTGATTGTCCTTTAAGCCTCTTCACGGATTGCATGTGTAGCTTGGGGGGAGCAGTTCCTATGTAACACACGGTGGATTTTTGGCCTGAGACAGCCAAAGTTCACTATCAGTCATTCTAGTCCTTCAACTCATCTGCACAATGCTCAGTCAGGAGGAGCTGTCAGCAAGTTGTTCACTTAGCTTTCTCTGTGTGCTAAGTCACTTCAGTCGTGTCCAATTCTTTGTGACCCTATGGATCGTAGCACACCAGGCAACTCTGTCCATGGGATTCTCTAGGCAAGGATACTGAAATGGGTGGCCATGCCCTTCTCCAGTGGATCTTCCCAACCCAGGTATCGAACCCAGGTCTCTTACATCTTCCTGAATTTGGCAGGTGGGTTCTTTATCACTAGCACCACCTGGGAAGCTGATACTCTGCAAAATAAGCTTGGTGCTCTTGGTGCATCTTTTTGTTTCTATCCTGTTTCTACCTTAAGCTACAGGGTGTAGGGTGTGGTTTCATTGGCCTGTATGTAGCTGAGGTGGGCTGGTTGCAGTGTGAATTCAGACTGGCACTTGTTTGGGACAAACTTGGGTACCTTTGGTAGTGACATGCATCTTCTCTGCCCCTGCCCACCCTCTCTCACCTTTCTCTCCCTGCTCTGTGCCCTGGGGAACTGGCCCTGAAGGATTAAATCAGGGACTCCTTTGTCCACCGGCTTCCAGTTGGTTTTGGCCAGTAGGAAGCATTAGTCAGAAATCAGTCTTGAGAGAACTCAGCTCTTTTCCTATGGGGTCGAAGAGGTGCAGTTTCATCCTCTCAACTGAAGGTCACATTTTTTTTTTTTTAAATCAGATTTTCTCCAAGTAACTACTCGTCTCAAGTTCTAGGAACAAATCACTCCACCCTCCTAACCCTTACCCAGAACTGGGCTGGCTTCAGGAACAATAGCCATCCCTTACATGCATGCATTAGTTGTGCATGACTGTGTTCGACCCTATGAACTGTAGCCTTCCAGGCTCTTCTGTCCATGGGATTCTCCAGGCAAGAATACCTGCGTGTGTTGGCATGCCCTCCTCCAGGGGATCTTCCTGACCCAGGCATCGAATCCAAGTCTCTTAGGTTTCCTGTATTGGCAGGCAGGTTCTTTACCACTAGCGCCACCTGGGAAGCCCGTTATCTCTTGCTGTTGCTGCTGCTGCTAAATCGCTTCAGGCGTGTCTGGCTCTGTGCGACCCCTTAGACGGCAGCCCACCAGGCTCCTCTGCCCATGGGATTTTCCAGGCAAGGATACTGGAGTGGGGTGCCATTGCCTTCTCCATCATCCCTTGCAGCTTTCCCCAAATCCCCTCCCTTTTTGTTCCTTTATTAAATTCTCCTCAATTACCCAGCCTGAGGATGCCATCAAATCCTGCTGGGAACCCTGATACCACAGTTTCAGGACTTTGTGTGTGTGTGTGTGTGTGTGTGTGTGTGTGTGTGTGTAATAAAGTTTTATTAAAGTATAAAGGAGATAGAGAAAGCTTCTGACATAGGCATCAGAAGGGGGCAAAAGAGTACCCCTTTGCTAGTGTTAGCAATGGAGTTATATACTCTCCAGTGAATCCAAAGAATGTCTGGAGGTTGCAAAGACCTCACCAGACCCACTCCCATAATTTACATTTTAAGATAACAGAGTTGGCTAGAAGGTTTAATCCAAAGATTGTCCTCAGCCAGGATACATCCTTGTAAAGACCAGACCTACTCCCATAATTTACATTAAGATAACAGAATTAGCCAGAGGGTTTAATCCAAAGACTGTCCTCAGGCAGGATACATTATTGTTATATGTAGAGGAAAAAAAGTAAAAAAGTTTGTCCTTTCTTCCTCCTTGAATATCCCAGACCTCTCTCCCCTTGGGGACCCCTAGACTTCTTATCAACCTGCCTAGGAATGACTCTCTCATTCCCCCCTTTTCTTTTAGGAGAATTATGTTGCCTAGGGAAAAGGGGCGTCATTCTCATTCCATAACTGCTTCCGAGCTGACAAGGGGCGTTGTCCCTAAATTGATGAGGCAACATACTCTCCTAGTGCTCATAGTGAGGATGTCTGATCCAGGGGCCCCAAGTAATAGTTGGAGGAGGCTGTGGCACTCATAGGAGCTTGGACAACTATTTGTAAATTAAAAGCTTTTAGACAGTTAGAAAACCCCATTATACAGTTACAGGTGTAAGGCAAAATAGTCATTAAACCAAGTTAAAATCAAAATGAAAAGTCACATTATGTCCATAGTTACATCAGTCCATCTTAAGGTTGTTAGATGTCATCAGTTTAAGAAGAGGCATCACATGCGATTGTTGAAGGTATTTGCAGACTTGGAGAAAGTCCTTTCCTTGAAGTGGAGATGTCCACCATGGGACGCCTTCCACAGATGAAGAGGGGAGTGCTCCGCAGACCCAGCAGTTAGACCGATTGTGGAATGCAGCATAGGAGTGAGCCCAGGACAGGAAGGCATTGTCTTGAGGATCAAATGGCAGACTCAGGATCTTTGGAGTCAGCAGAAGTAGGCTCACATAGATTATCAGGCCCATCTTGTCAGGATTTTTTTTTTAAACTGATCTTTTAAAACTTTTCTATATTTTCCAACCTTTTCAAAATTATCATGGTTTGCACTTACAAGTTGTTAAAATATTATCCAGAAAGATCATACACATTCTTTTTTGAGGGTTATCTTGAGCAACTGGTGTTCCAAAGGGCACGTTTTTGGAAATATTGGCACAAATCACTTCTGGAAGATACTCCCAAAATCTCTAACACTTATCTCTGGGTCAGGGGGGGTGAGGGTAGCTTCTTTGTTCTATTCCTCCTACATATTTTTACAATGAGCATATATCATTTTTACAAAAAGATAAAAACTTGAAAAATTTCTAGGGAGATGTGTAATTTTGATGCTTAAAAGCAAAAGTGAGTTAACTTTTTCTGTAAATGACCAAATGCTAAATGTTTTAGTGTTGCTAGCCAAGAGGCGAGTGGAGAATATCATGTAAGTGCTTACATAATCAGAGAGAAAATAAATTTCCACGAAATTTTCTACAAAGTTCATAATAAAAATAATCAAGTGCAATTTTTTTTTGGTATTATGGGCCTAATAATGGAAGAATTATTCCATGATTATATAGTGGAGGTGACAAATAGAGTCAAGGGATTAGATCTGATAGAGTACCTGAAGAACTATGGACGGAGGTTCGTAACATTGTACAGGAAGCAGTGATCAAGACCATCCCCAAGAAAAAGAAATGCAAAAAGGCAAAATGGTTGTCTGAGGAGGCTTTACAAATAGCTGAGAAAAGAAGAGAAGCTAAAGGCAAAGGAGAAAAGGAAAGATATACCTATTTGAGTGCAGAGTTCCAAAGAATAGCAAGGAGAGATAAGAAAGCCTTCCTCAGTGATCAATGCAAAGAAATAGAGGAAAACAATGGAATGGGAAAGACTAGAGATCTCTTCAAGAAAATTAGAGATACCAAGGGAACATTTCATGCAAAGAAGGGCACAATAAAGGACAGAAACGGTATGGACTCAACAGAAGCAGAAGATATTAAGAAGAGGTGGCAAGAATACACAGAAGAACTGTACAAAAAAGATCTTCACGACCCAGATAATCACGATGGTGTGATCACTCACCTAGAGCCAGACATCCTGGAATGTGAAGTCAAGTGGGCCTTAGGAAGCACCACTACAAACAAAGCTAGGGGAGGTGATGGAATTCCAGTTAAGCTATTTCAAATCCTAAAAGAAGATTCTGTGAAAGTGCTGCACTCAATATGCCAGCAAATTTGGAAAACTTAGCAGTGGCCACAGGACTGGAAAAGGTCAGTTTTCATTTCAGTCCCAAAGAAGGGCAATGCCAAAGAATGTTCAAACTACCACTCAATTGTACGCATCTCACATGCTAGCAAAGTAATGCTCAAAATTCTCCAAGAGAGGACTCAATAGTACGTGAACTGTGAACTTCCAGATGTTCAAGCTGGATTTAGAAAAAGGCAGAGGAATCAGAGATCAAATTGCCAACATCTGTTGGACCATAGAAAAAGCAAGAGAGTTCCAGAAAAACATCTACTTCTGCTTTATTGATTACACCAAAGCCTTTGACTGTGTGGATCACAACGATCTGTGGAAAATTCTTCAATAGATAGGAATTCCAAACCACCTTATCTGCCTCCTGAGAAACCTGTACGCAGGTCAAGAAGCAACAGTTAAAACTGGACATGGAACAACAGACTGGTTCCAAATCAGGAAAGGAGTACGTCAAGGCTGTATATTGTCACCCTGCTTATTTAACTTGTATGCAGGGTACATCATGAGAAATGCTGACCTGGATGAGCACAAGCTGGAATCAAGATTGCCGGGAGAAATATCAATAACCTCAGATATGCAGATGACACCACCCTGATGGCAAAAAGTAAAGAGGAACTAAAAAGCCTCTTGATGAAAGTGAAAGAGGAGCGTGAAAAGGCTGGCTTAAAATTCAACATTCAAAAAACTAAGATCATGGCATCTGGTTCCATCACTTCATGGCAAATAGATGGGGAAACAATGGAAACAGTGACAGACTTTATTTTCTTGGACTCCAAAAGCACTACAGATGGTGACTGCAGCCATGAAATTAAAAGACACTTGCTCCTTGGAAGAAAAGCCAACCTACACAGCATATTAAAAAGCAGAGACATTACTTTGCCGAAAAAGGTCTGTCTAGTCAAAGCTATGGTTTTTCCAGTAGCCATGTATGGATGTGAGAATTGGACTATAAAGAAAGCTGAGCATTGAAGAATTGATGCTTTTGAACTGTGGTGTTGGAGAAGACTCTTGAGAGTCCCTTGGACTGCAAGGAGATCCAACCAGTCCATCCTAAAGGAAATCAGTCCTGAATATTCATTGGAAGGACTGATGCTGAAGTTGAAGCTCCAATACTTTGGCCACCTGATGCGAAGAACTGACTTATTTGAAAAGACCTTGATGCTGGGAAAGACTGAGGGCAGGAGGAGAAGGGGTTGACAGAGGATGAGATAGTTAGATGGCATCACTGACTCGATGGACATGAGTTTGAGCAAGCTCCGGGAGTTGGTGATGGACAGGGAAGCCTGGCGTGCTGCAGTCCATAGGGTCACAGAGAGTCAGACATGACTGAGTGACTGAACTGAATGGAAAAATGGAATTAAAAAAAATAATAACATGTCAATGAGCTGGGGCTCAAAGTTAGTGTTCCCTATCATCCTAACTGATTGCAAATTTCATTTGTAAGTGCTGACCTGTAATGAAAGATTACATATTGCTTCTTTTTCTGATGAGGTGTGGTTGATGTACAGTATTATATGTTTCAGGTGAATAACACAGTGATTCACAGTTCTAAAGGTAACATTTCATTTAAAGTTATTATAAAATATTAGCTATATTCCCTGTGTTGTACATAGTGATTTTTTTTTCAGTGTAAAGATGGTTAATTGATATTAATCCACAACTTATGATTTTAATTGAGCATATTTATTCTCATATGGAGAAGGAAATGGCAGCCCACTCCAGTATTCTTGCCTGGAGAATTCTGTGGACAGAGGAGCCTGGTGGGCTGCTGTCCATGGGGTCACACAGAGTTGGACTTAGCAGCAGTAGCAGCATTCTTTTTTTTTTTAATTGTTTTATTTTATTTATTGGACACACATCATGTGGGATCTTAGTTCCCCAACCAGGGATCGAACCCATGCTCTCTCCATTGGGAGCTCAGAGTCTTAACCACTGGACCACCAGGGAATCCCAGCATTCTTATATAATTAGATTCATCTTGATATTTGTCTTTTAGTATGTCATTACACTGCAGATTAATCACTTATTAGAGATTACCTGGAAGATCCTCAATTAAAAGTTAAAAACAAAGTTAAATGGATTTTGAAATATGGAACTGTTCTTTCCACTTGCACCAATATCTGTCAAACTGCTGGAATTGCAGTTCAGAAATCATTCAGAAAATATATCTGCTGCAGATTTATGTGGGAATGGACATCCTGCTTCTTGTTTTATCTTTTGACAGCATGGGAAGTGTATTGAGCAGCTTGCTATTACTTGTGATTCAGTTTGTTGAAATGACTTTATCACAGAATAAATTTCACATAATTACCATTTTGCCTTGTAATTTTAGGTTGACCTCACTAAGAAACAATATCAAGTCTGCAACAAAAACTAATTTCCAAAGCCACTCAGTGTTTGAGCAAAGTACTTGAGGACAGTTTCGGAGAGAAAAATGTTATCACAGCTCCAATCTTGAAAAAACTGCAAACTGCTGTGTGGTAGGGCAAGTCAGTATATTCAGCTTCTATTTCTGAAGAAAATTCAAAGAACTGATGATTTTTAAGTCCACGAGAATAAGGTAAGTTCACTGTTGACACTGTTGATCACTGAAACATGATGGGTTCAAACATTTTACACAAAATACCTGCCGATGAATAACAGGATGAATAATCATGGGCTTTAAATACCTTCTCACTAGTTTTGTAAATTTGTTCATTGAAGACTTTTCCTGTTCCACAAATATTTTTCCCAACATCAGATGTGACACATACTAGCAGATTCTACTTCAGGTTGTACTCAATTAGTGTTTTATCACCTTTGAAATATTCTTGCCTTTAGCTGTTCCATGCAGATATTCATGAAGTCTATTTCAGTAAGTACAAACTCTGCTCTGGCTTCTTGAATAAATAGCAACAATTGAACAGTATCAATAATATCTGTAGGTTCGTTAATTCTGGGAAAACCACTCAAAATCATTTGCCTTGTTTTTTAATTGATTATTGATCTCTCTCCCAATGTTTTCAAGTCTTTGAGCAATTGTTCTCATCAGTATAATAGTTTTCAATAAATTTTAGATTGTACGGGCTAGGAGGGAGAATCGAGTAAATTATGTGGGTACTTACTTTCTGCATATTTATTTTTTAATGTTGAAAATAAATTTATTAAATTTATTCTGGGGGAAAGCTGCTATATATTTTTTAAATGAGTGGCTGCTTCTACCGTTTATTCTTGTGTCATTTGTGTACAATCACCAATTAGTGTGAATGACAAGGCGTCCAAACAGCTTGGTTTCCTATTAACCCCACTGACTGAGGCCAACTTCATCATGTTGAAGAAGAAAAATCACTAGAAATCAGACCAAGAAGTGTTCACCGCTAGAGGGCTTTTTGTTGATGTGCAATCTATGGAATTCTCCAGGCAAGAATACTGGAGTGGGTTGCTATTCCCTTCTCCAGGGGATCTTTCCAAAATAGGGATCGAACATGCGTGTCTTGCATTGGCAGGGACTTCTTTACCATCTGAGCCACCAGGGAAGCTCTTAAATGGATTAGTAGGTCTCTAATTTGGAGTCTCTAATTTGGTATAACATATAACTTCATTTCTGTGCAGACCATCAATTAGCAAATGTCTCCTAACCTGACAATCATTTTAAAAACAAACCCTTAGTTGATCATGAAAACACACCTTTGAACACATGACTTTAAAACCCATTGTTCTGCCCACTTTGAAATGTATTTTTTTCACCCTGACATTGTCATGTCATCAATTTTAAAATAATAATTTCATTATCATTGATTGATTGCACTGATGCTTAGTAGCAGGAACCGGTGGTCTATCTTCATCATGAAAGTTTATAAAGAGTAACTTTGGAACTTCAATAATGGCCAGTGAAAAGAATCCTTCCCCCTCCACCATAAGTCAGTATTTTTGGAAGTACCGTCCAAGTTGTTTGACATCCCTTCTGCAGAGGGACATTCTGCATCCCTAACCACTGGCTAGGAGGTGTGAAATTCATCTTTCAGCAGAAGGATTTCAATTAGTAATTGTGGAGAGATTATGAAATCTTCCTTTTCTCCTTGGACAGTCAACACAAGACAGGAAGGCTAAGATTCCTTCTGAGTCTCTAAAGGTCTTTTTCTTCATTTTTAAATTTTTTGGCCACACTGTGAAGCATACAGGATCTAACCCCAACCAGGGATCGAATCTTTATCCCCTGCAATGGATGCACGGAGTCTCAACCACTGGACCACCCAGAAAACCCCTAAAGATCCTTTCTAAAAAGCCCATTCCATTGGCATTTCTTAGCGAATCATAAGCTCATCTGGTCTTGACACTTTGTAAAGTTCTCTTTCACCCACTCATCTTACCAGCTGAACTACCTGGCAGATTTAGGATTCTTATTCCCAGCCAAGTCTTTGGGTGAGGTCTGGGCCTTTCATGACAGCTACTTTGATAAGAGAAAGGAGTTGGGGAAAGACACCTGAGTGTGGGTGTTGGCTGGGAGTGAAGCATATTAAGGATGCTGACAACAAACCTCAGGTGCTGTCCTGACTCAGGCTAGGAGCTGGGACCCTTTGCTGCAGTGCTTGCATCTGGATAAACATCTCCTCTGGCAACAGGATACAAAGAAACTATAAGTGACTAAAAAATAACTACATGCATGCTGCAGTTGGGACAAATTACAAACAGCAAGACACAAAAAGACCAACAACCCAACTGCCACTTCTGAGGTTCCCGAGCACGTGCAGTGTCCTGGGCATGATTCCTCCACACGGTGCCACCAAGGGGATGGGCAGACCCCCGGGCCACCACTCTCCCCAGAGCCCTGGACCTGCCCCTACCCTCATCCACGTAAAGAACCAGCTTGCCGCTGCCCCCGCCTCTACCCCCCACCCCATGGAAGGACCTGTTACTTTTCTCTCTCCTGCTGTAGCAGAAGTCCCAATACAGATTTGCCTAAATTTCTCATCTGGCCTCTTCTGACCTCATCAATTTCTATTGATTTAGAGTCCAAGGACCCAGGTTGGTAGCTACCATTTTGCGCAGCGTCAGCCGCAAGTGGAAATGCCAGACCCGCCCCGCCCCGCCCACCGCCAACCTTTCTTGGTTATGCCACCATCATCCTTACTGTAAATATATTCTAAACTCCCATTAAGTATATTCTCCATTGAACCCGGCTGAGTGGAGTTGACAGCTGGCCCTGCAGTGCCCCCTAGCGCCACCTTAGGGAGGCTGACCGGCCAAGACGTGAGTGACCGTCAGCTGCGAGTCCGGGGCCCCAGCCCCTCCGCAGGGCCTGAGGAGCGAAGGCGGCGGACACAAAGCTCGGGTTTCGACGGCGAGGAGGGTCACTGGGCCCCACTCCCGCGGCGAGGTCGCTGGGCGGCCAGGCACTGGCGGGGCGGGGCGGGGCGGGGCGGGGCGGAGCCTGGACGGCGGGAGCGCCTAGTCGGGCTGGCGCCCTCGGAGCCGCCCGGGGCACGGTGGGGTCTCGAGGCCTGCGGCTCGCGGGCGACCGGACACTCGGGCGAACACGATGCGCTCCCCGGGAGAGGGCAGCGGGACCACTCCCGCGGGCGGACTCGGCGAGGAACCCGGAGCCTGCGCCGCGCGGGGAAGAGGGCGGGGACCGTCAAGCCGCGCGGGCTCTTTAAGACCGTATCCGTGCTAACGCCGACTGTGAGTAACCTGGCCCCGGGTCCCGGGAGAAACCTTGAGCTGGCTTGGAAAAAACAGACGGATGAGAGTTCAGATCTCTGGGCGTGGAATTTGGGGAAGTTATGAATGGCGGCCGGGGCGGGGAGGGGTGTGGGTGGTGGTGTGCGACTTTGATCCAGACCCCAGGTACCTTGTAAATGTTAACAGGGCTCCTGGAGAGGGCGGTGAGACTAAGCAAGAACAAGTTCCAAAGGGAGGAGAGCCCCCGCCTGGCTCAGGGCCCACACGGTGTAGTCCTTCATGATCTCGGTAAGGCCTAGAGCTTGTGAACAGGTGGGCTGGATTCAAGATCCAGGAAGCTTTAGGCCCCTGCGGTGGTCGGAGCGGCAGAGGAAGCCACCACTGTGGGCTCTGGGAGGCCTGGGGCTTCTGGTTCTTCATGAAGTTTCTTGGACGGAGAGGTGGAGCCGCGCCTGCCTTTGGGCCCGGCTCAGCAGTGGGGCCTCCCGCAGCCCCCTAAGGATCTCAGAGAGCACGGGGCCGGGGTGGAAAGGTGACTGGTGGCACTGTGTCTCCTTGGCTCCCTCTGGGGGTTGGTCTACCCTGCACTGGGGAAGAGGAGGGGCTGGGTGGTCTGATGACACAAGGTGTGCCGAATGAGGATTGTGAAGTCACAGAGGAAGTGGGGTGCTCCAGCCGGGCCTGGGGCTGAGCCGGGGCAAGAGGAGGAAAGGTGTTGCCCAGGCAGACCTGTGGAAGGGAGCCTCTGGGGTCAGCGGGGCACACCTGGTGCCCACGGTGGACTCATGAGTCGGGTGAGGCCACCCTGGCCCAAGGGTCCCCGTTCCCCTCCTACTCAGGAACGCAGACAGTTCTGTGGTCCACATTCTGGAAACCTTAAACACCACCCACACCATATGGAAGGAAAGCAGTTGGGAGACTGGGTGGCACATCCGGTTGCCCCCCTTCCCCGCCCCCAGACTCCCGGGCACACCGCCCCTGCCCTGTCTAGCCCCAGCTCTGTGAGCTTTCTGTTCCTCCTGAGTAGCTGACCTCCAGGACTTGGGGTTCCGGGACTCCGGGGAGTGTGTGCCGGAGAGCAGAGGCGTCCTGAAGAGCACCACTGACTCCCACCCTCCTACTTCTCCAGATGCAGGGGCCTCCATGGCTGTGATAAGCCTTCTGTTCTTGGCAGTGATGTACGTCGTCCACCACCCCTTGCTGGTCAGTGACCGGATGGACTTGGACACGCTAGCCAGAAGCCGGCAGCTGGAAAAGCGGATGAGTGAGGAGATGCGCCAGTTGGAGCTGGAGTTTGAAGAGAGGAAGCGAGCAGCGGAGGAAAAGCAGAAGGCAGAGAACTTCTGGAGAGGGGACACCTCCGGTGACCAGCTAGTGCTGGGGAAGAAGGACAGGGGGTGGCCATTCCAGGTGGATGGCCAGGAGGGCCCCCTGGGCTGGATGCTAGGAAATCTGTGGAATGCTGGCCTCTTTTGCGTTTTTCTCATTTTTGAGCTCCTGCGACAGAACATGCAGCACGAGCCAGCTTTTGATTCCAGCAGCGACGAGGAGGAGGAGGAGGTCCGGGTGGTGCCCGTCACCTCCTACAACTGGCTCACTGACTTCCCCTCCAGGGAGGCCCTGGAGTCCTTCCACAAACACCACGTCCAGAACGTCACCAGGGACCTGCCCTGCACCTGCGAGTTCGTGGAGAGCTTCGTGGATGACCTCATCGAGGCCTGTCGAGTGCTCAGCCGCCGGGAGGCTCACCCGCAGCTGGAGGACTGCCTGGGCATCGGGGCGGCTTTCGAGAAATGGGGAACCCTCCATGAGACCCAGAAGTTTGACATCCTGGTGCCCATCGTCCCCCCACAGGGCACGATGTTTGTGCTGGAGATGAGGGACCCGGCCCTCGGCCGCCGCTGTGGCTGCGTGCTGGTGGAGTCAGAATGCGTGTGCAAGCGTGAGAAGCTGCTGGGGGATGTGCTGTGCCTGGTGCATCACCACAGGGACCACTCTGCCCTCGTGGGGAAGTCCAACAGCTCCGTCAAGGCGGCGCTCTGCACCGGCTCCCACCTGGACGTGTACAAGACTGTCCAGTGGTTCCGGAACATGGTGGGCAATGCCTGGGCCCTCGTGGCCCACAAGTATGACTTCAAGCTGAGCTTGCCGCCGTCCACCACCTGCTGCAAGCTCAGGCTGGACTACCGCTCAGGCCGCTTCCTCTCCATCCACCTGGTCCTGGGGGTGCAACGGGAAGACACCTTGGTCTACCTGGTGAGTCAGGCCCCCGGCCAGGAACAGCTCACCAGTGTGGACTGGCCCGAGTCCTTTGCGGCCTGTGAGCATCTGTTCCTAAAGCTGGTTGGGCGTTTTGCTCCCGAGAACACCTGTCACCTCAAGTGCCTCCAGATCATTTTGAGTCTCCGGGACCTTCAGAGTTTACCCCAGGGGGCGTCCCGCCCCATCCTCACCTCTTACCACTTCAAGACAGCCCTCATGCACCTGTTACTGCGGCTCCCCCTCACAGACTGGCAACACAGCATGCTCTCCCAGCGACTCCAGGACATCCTCTGGTTCCTGGGCCGAGGCCTCCAGCAGAGGTCTCTCCATCATTTCCTCATCGGTAACACCTTCCTGCCCCTGACCATCCCGATTCCCAAGACATTTCGGAATGCTGAGCCCGTCAATCTCTTCCAACACCTGGTGTTAAACCCCATGGCGCATTCACAGGCAGTGGAAGAGTTCCACAACCTTCTGACCCAGGTGAAAGCTCTGCCCTGTTCCTCGCTGGCCGGGGCACACTGACTCGTATACAGGCCATTAAAAAGGGGGAGACGGTATTTCTGATTCCTCAGGTGGCAAAGAGTTTTATTTCTCAGACACATCAGCGGTATGTGTGACCTTCACCTTGCCAGTAGGGGGTTATGATAGATTAAGACACTTAGGTATACATGAAGCAGTTATGAGGAGGGGTCCAGTCTGCAGGGGCTAATCTAGGGTGGGTCTTTGAAGTTTTCTTCTCCTGACTTAACTTTCATCATGACCCAAAGAGGGCCCAGGGAAATGGATGTTATGGGATTGTCTTGCTGCTAAAGAGTTGAGATCTGGAGGGGACGGTGCAGTTGCGGTGTGTAGCAACACTGGAAGTGAAACAACCAGAGAATACCTCCATTCCAGCTTATTCTTTTTTTGTGTGTGTGAATGACTCCACACACATCCCTTGTAAACTGGCTTCCTTCTTGAATTCAGCCCAATTCACAGCCAAGCTGGTAGCACCCCATTTTATCCCAAATACTGTTATGGCAGCTTCTCGTTATTTTAGGATCAGAGTTTTCAGACCTTCATTATTTGAGGATGTTTATTTGCCCTTTTCTTCATTTAGCCCTTCTTCATGTTATGTGAAATACAATATAGCTGTTTTATGCATCTGAAAAAAACTCCAATGCTACCTAAATAACTTATTAGCATTGATTCACAAACAAATATTAAGTCAACAATGGCCTGTCCCATAATTGAGATGATGTGTATTCTAAAGTTAATGACATTGTCAACATCTGATGGCCAACTTCGGGCCTGGAAACATCAAAAAACCCTTAAGGAGGACAGTCTCTTGGGAGGCTTGGAGATGAACAATTACTGTTTCTGAAGGGAGTCACTTATTTGTCAAATGGAAAGAAGGTTTAGCTACCACATGTAGCTGTGCTTCTTTTCAGTCTGGTAATGCCTTTGTTTTCTTTCTTCAAAGATGACAAGGTTTTATTTGAACTATGTTTGTGGGTTTGCAAAGCAGGGTCATTGCAATCCAGGCCCATTGCCAGGGCTGGACAGGAAGGGGCTGTGAAGCTGATCAGCTCTAACAAAGCCATGATTCCAGAGATGTGATTGGTATATTTCCCCTTCTTTCAAAACCCTGGGTATCCTAGGGAGGAGCATTAAGAAATGTGAGACTCTAGCTGTGGGTGTGGTTGTTTTGGAAATACCAGTGCTATTCCTAGCCAGCACTCCAGCACTGCCAGGAGGAGAACCGGGCCCACATTTACCTTGACCTTGGGTCGGGGGAGCTCTGGGGGAGTTAGATGCTGGCTGCAGAGGCTTTGGTTATAGAATCCACACCCTCCCTTCCACAAAAATAAATGACAAGTGTCCCAGATGCTGATGCCAGCCAATATTAGGGCCCCCACTGCTGCACAATAGCTGCTATGTTCTCACGTCTGCTGGTATCGGCCAGGTACTGCTTTCAGGTTCAGATGCAATGATGTTGGTTCTCTGCTGGTGGGATTCTGGTGTTTTAAAAACATCCATATGCTTTTGTTTAGAAAGTAATTTGCTGATGTTTTACTTCCAAATCAATAAAGGAGACTATTTTCTGTAACAATTGGAATCTGTGCAGTAACACACAGCAGATCAGCCTGTCTCTAAGAAGTTATGTTATCCTGAAAGCTTCATCCAGTACCTCCTGGTGTTTCTCAGTGTATGTTGAGCCAGTCTGCCCTGTGGTTTCCCATTAGTGCGGACAGTAGCCAGGAAGGAATAATTCAGAATCTTAAGTAACACCTAAGTTATACATTTTCAGGATGCCCACACCAAAATATTCAGCCACGTTGAAAGGTCTTAATGTCTACAAGCAATATATATAAACTCCATAAGGCATATGTTTGTCAGGTAGAAAGAAGGTGGATCTAGGACTGGGTGGTTTCTAGTCTAGGAGGAGACAAGGAAGAAAATGTAAAGTTATGAGTGGGCAGAAGAATACAAAGGGAATAGTCAGCAAAGCTTGGGTGGGGCAGAGAATATAAGAAAGTATAGGAAAAACAAGTAGTAATGAGAAGAACAGAGATGTTGGGCTCTGGGAATATTTCTACAATAAAAGGGGAAACTTCCAGATATTTAGGAAGCTAAGTTTTATTCTCAAACAATATCTGGCTAGTACCCAGGATACAACAGCAGTTATAGTAATGGGAATACTTAGTGTTCATTGAGCATTGCCAATGGTCCAGACACATCTGGTAATTCATTTAATCCTCATACTATAACCCCGTGAAGTGGGTGCTTTAACCCCTCATCTTACCTAGGAGTAAGCTGGGACTCAGAAGGAATATACAGGGACTTTCCTGGTGGCTCAGACAGTAAAGCGTCTGCCTACAATGTGGAAGACCCAGGTTCAATCCCTGGGTCGGGAAGATCTGGAGGAGGAAATGGCAACCCACTCCAGTATTCTTGCCTGGAAAACCCCATGGATGGAGAAGCCTGGTAGGCTACAGTCCATGGGGTCGCAAAGAGTCAGACATGACTGAGCGACTTCACTTTCACTTTCCTGGTGGTCCAGTGGTTAAGACCCCATGCTCTCAATGCAGGGGGGCCTAGGTTCGATCCCTTTTCAGGGAACTAGATCCCACATGCTGTGCCTAAGAGTTCACATGCTGCAACTAAAGATCTGCATAAATAAATAATATTTTAAAAAATAAAGATTCTACATGCCACAACTAAAGATCATGCATGCCACAACGAAGAACCCAAGTGCCACAGCCAAATACATTTTTTTTTAAAAAAAGGAGGATACAACTTTTCCCAGTAACATAGCTCGTAAGTGGCAGAGACTAGAAGGAAGTACCCATCCTACCACCTTCCAGCATAGTCTTGGGAATAAATCAAGACGTAGGGTTTACAGAGTTTTGAAAAGCAAAAAGCACTACATTAATTTTAAGATAAAAGGTAGTATATTATTGTTTGGGAATTCTGGAAGATTAGAAATTGTTGGTTCTTCAGTTTTTAGGTCAGAAATTTCATACCACATAGAAAAAGGTATTTGCACAGAGCCATTTCAGCTACGTGTTGAACCCCAATGATGTGGTGGTTTACATCAGGAACTACATTATGTACATTATGATATGAGCCAGCTGCAGGCTGGAAGATCTGGGCAAATTTAAGCTAAAAGGTTGCTTGTACAGGTAGCCAACTGACAACGCTATTATTCCTCACCTAAACTAAGGCTGTTTGGCATTCAGTTTGAGGAAGCAGAATCTGGGTGAGGAGTGAAAAATAGGAAAGGGGAAATGGCTCCAGCACGTCTCTGGCTGATGAGGGGTGGGGGAGGGGCCCCAGTACTTTCACTCTTGTAGACAGCAGAGCTGAGTTTTGCACACCACTGATGAATCCATCTCTTGGCACCCGCTGTAGTCCTAATGCCCCCAAACAAAGACGGCATTCACAACGGGAGGTGCAAGACCTGTCTGCAGCAGGCGGGCCTGGCTCAGAGATGCAGGGGGTGGAGTTGGCACTGCCTCCTTGCATGCAGAGCCCCAAGCAGTCTGCTCAGGAGGCTCCATTATAACCAGTGAACAGCTTCATGGGTCTGCTAGGAGCCTTCTGTCAGGCGTTCCAAGCCAGTTCTTCAGAGGCTTTGGGTTCAGTGCCACCTGCCAGCCTCCCAAACTCCCGGCTCTCAGATGGTGCACGCACAGAATCCAGAGGATCACAACCCATTCCCACTTCCTTTCACAAATGCACATAGAGAACAATAGCTGGAACCTGAGCATATGCTGAGTCCACGTGCTCAGAGGATCTATTATCTAATTCCTCATAAAGCCTAGTGAAAGGGGGGTATTAGCATCACCCCTTTATAAAGGGGGAAGAACATGTGGCCCAGAGGTTAAGATGCCCAACCCAGGATTTAAATTTGTCTTCCAACTTTGCTCATTCAATATGTATTTAAGCACTTGCTATGTCCAGGGCTAGCACCAAGCCCTGGGAAAACAATGGTGAGCAAAGACACGCTTTGACCTCATGGAGATGACAGTCTATAGAGGAGACAGATACAAAATAGTCACCCCAGCAAATGTAAAATTACAAAAGGTAGGGATTTCCCTGGAAGTTCAGTGTATAAGAATCCGTGCCTTCACTGCAGGGGGCACGGGGTTCCATCCCTGGTCAGGGAACTAAGATCCCGCGTGCTGCGTGGCATGCGACACAGTGCAGCCAAAGAAAAACACAAAAACAAAAAACCCCAAGGGTGACAAGTTCTAATGATGCCTCCAGTAAGGACACGTGAGTGTATCAGGGAAGGCCTCCCTGAGGAAGTGACGTGAGCTGAAACCTGATGGGAGCTAACTGGGTGAAGATGAAGATGAAGAGGATCCTGAACTTAGGAACACCACCCTGGGCCCCAGGAGAAGGGGGTCAGATGTGGTTTGCAGCTGCTGCGGACCAGCAGGAAGAAAACGTGGATGCAAAGAGATGTAGGACTGAAGAGACTTTTAGCAACTAGAGTCCAGCAATGGATTGAGCGGATCGAGTGAGGGAGAGGAGGTGTCCAGGATGGCTCCTGGGTAAACTTGTTTTCTTTCTTCTCTTGAACACTGCCTTATACAAAAGATTTGAAGGTGGTCACTGGGAGCACAAGTTTGTGCAAAAAGTAAATAGGCCTAAAAAGTCCTTTTCAACCGGTAGTACTTTTTTTGGTTATCAAAATGACTGAAGGGCATTCAGTGAGCAGATACTGTTCAGGGACACTGAACAGTCCTACAAAAAGGGCAAGAGTGTCACATGCTAAGAACTGTTTCACCCTGAATGCCAATAGCACCCTTGCGAAGAAGCACTCTATAAAACGTCATGTGTTAAGAAATTATAGGGTGCTCTAGGAATATTTGGGGGAATAGCCTTTTCTCCCATAATACAATCTTTTGGATGCAATGAGTGGAATGAACAGACAGGCAGCACAAAAACACCCGTCTCACTTCCAATCTTAACCTTACTTTTTCGACAAGGGATAAGACATCTAGGAATCTTTTCGCAAGAATATATATTAGCTAAAGTCTTCCTTAAAGTACACACAACATTTTGCATCAGTTCTTCCGTGGCCTGTTAACGCTCTTCATTCCGGTGTCCGCTCCCTCTCACCTCCATCCCACATCCAGTCCATCACTTTCCCCCTCCTTAGTGAGTGTTCTGCTGCCCTCACAGCGCAGGTCGCGATGGGAAAATCAATCTTTGTTTCCTTGGTCACCTGCCTCCTCCGTTAGTGAATTTCGTGAAAGCAGAGCTGCCGCCAGCTCAGCTCCACGCTCGGTCCTTAGGGCCCAGTTTCGCGTCTAGCGCTTGAAAGGATGGAGTCTCCATACTATTTCGGGGGTGGGGCGTGTTCCACGGATCCACTACAGTCCACCCTCACGACTCGAGCCGGGAGCCCTCAACCCTGACTTCTTTCTTCCACGCGGCTGGGTGAACACTGCGCGGAGGACCAAAGCGGTCTGCGCAGGCGCGCCTCTGGCCCCGCCCACGTTGGCGTCATCACGGCCGTTACGGCGACCTGGCGTCTCGGCGGGCAATTTAAAACCAGCTCTGGCGACGCGGAGGACAAGATGAGACCTCCCTGCTCTGGTGAGGCTGTGTGGCCGGCAGGCGAGGCGGGAAGGGCGCGGTGCCAAGCGGTGCGCCGGGCTGTAGGGCCGGCGGGCGGGCCTGAGCGGGGAGTGCGGTTATTCTCGGCCTTGTCGTTGGTTTTGCTTTCCCGGGGCTGAGCCAGAGGCCGGCCGACTGTGGGAGAGGAGGGCCGGCGGGAGGTGGGCAGGCGGGCACGTCCGGCCAATCAGGACACGGCGTCAGCCCGGGCTGCTCTTCCGGCTGTGAGCGGGATACCAGACACCTTTTCCTCGGGCTCTTACACCTTGGGTGGTGTCTCTTCGCTAAAAATGAGGTTTTCCCGGAGTGCACGTTTGTTCAGGGCCATAGTAGTATGGAGGTTACCACTATATGGTTATTGGCGTGCATTTATTTTTACATCCTTTCAACAAGTACCCAGTGTTCCCATTGGGCCAGACCCTCTCTCAGATGTAGAGATCGATTACAATAAAGAACAAAATAGATAAGATCCCATCCTCTTAGAGCATGTGTTTTAGTTCGGAAGAGAGGAAACTAAATAGTTACAGATGAGGCTGAGTGCTCAGTTTGAGAAGAGCAGAGTCGAGAGAGGGACTCAGAGATCTTTAAGCAGATTCTGGGAAGCGAGTTCCAGGCAGAAGGAGCAAGCACACAGAAAAGAGTAAGCGAGAAAGCCTGACACGGGCACGGACCGGGACATTGTAACTGTGTAACATTGTAACGAGTGACGTCCGACCGGTAGGCAGGGGCTTTGTGGGTCTTGTGAGGAGGTTTGGAAATTGAGAGTTACTTTTTTTGGACGTGGTAAGTGAGTTACCTAAGTGGGTCAGGTGAAAGAGTCAATAATCACCTGGATAAGAGTTTAACACTGGGGGCAGTGGTACGGGCTGCTCAGGGAAGTAACCTATGGACTGAGAGGTAAATTTGGCCATCATTACTGTATAGCTCCCAGCTCGTTGGTGGCTCAGATGGTAAAGAATCTGTCTGCAATGTCGGAGACCCAGGTTCGATCCCTAGGTCAGGAAGATCCCCTGGAGAAAGGAATGGCTACCCACTCCAGTATTCTTGCCTGGAGAATCCCATGGACAAGAGGAGCCTGGCGGGCTGCAGTCGGTGAGGTCCCAAAGAGTCTAAGCTACAGGACTGAGCGACTAACACTTTCACTTTCATTGTGTAGCTGGCAAAACCATGGAAACAGGTGAGAAGACCAGGAACACCCTGTAGAGAAAACACTTGGGACCAATACTTAGAAGCTGGTTAGAAAAGGAAGAGCTGGAAAAACTCAGAAGAGTGGTGTTATAGAAGCCAAGAAGCCTCTGAAATCTCAGAGGCAGAGTGTTGTCAGCTCTTTCAGGTGCCGTTGACTCTCAGGCGGGATGAGGCCTGAAAAGTGACCATTGGGTTTGGCAACATGGAAGTTGTGGGTGATGATGATGAGACAGTTTTCATAAAGTGGTGGGCGTGGGAGCCACACCAGAGTGGTTGAAAAACGAGTAGGAGGTGAGGAAGTGGATATACAAAGTGTTTTTGAGCTCAGTACCCATCTGTTGAATGAATGGATGTATAATGTTAAAGGGGAGGAGAGAAATTTGAGGAAAGACAATTCTGAGAAATAAGGTGTGGCTCTAATTTCCATTTTGAGTTTCCTTCTTAGATTCCTCCTTTAGTGCTTTCTATAACTGTTTTTCTTCTGAGGTCCAACTTCCTTCCTTATATTGGTTGCAGTGCCCACATTCAAGTAGTCACAAGTCCTCTTGATTTAGCCTCTAAAAATGTCTATTGCGTCCTTCCTATTTTTACTTTCTTTTTCTTTTGTTTTGACCTCAGCTGAAGGTTCTGTTAATCATACTCTAGCTTGTGGGACACTATCAGGGAAAACTTATAAAGCTGTATTTATTTTTAATTCCCTTTTATCCCCAATCATCATTCCTTTCCTTCCTCTTACTTGGGCAGCCTTTTAAATTTATATATTTATTTCATTTTTGGCTGTGCTGGGTCTTTGTTGCTGCACAGGCTGTTTGCAGCGAGCAGGAGCTACTCTTTGCTGTGGCATGCAGGCTCCGTCGTTGTGGCCCCCGGGCCCTAGAGCGAGAGCTCAGGAGTGCGGCACCGGGGCTTCACTGCCACGCGGCGTTGGGATCCTCCCGCACCAGGGCTCGCGCCTTGCCCTACACCAGCGGGCGGCTTCTTTACCGCTGAGCCCCCGGGGAAGCCCACGGGCGGCCTTTCAGTGTTTGTCGTGTCACTAAGTGTGTTTTTACGAAACTAACATGTTCTTATCTAACACGTGTTATATTGTGGGTTTTTTTTTCACGTCACCAGTTCTGAACCAGCCGACGTATACATTCTTATTCTCATTTGGAGGATAAGGAAGCAAACCTTTAGAGCATTTACTTAAAATTTCTCCAGCTAGTAAGTGATGGAGCTGGAATTTGAAGCCAAGTCTTCTGATTCTTAAATCTGAAAACTGCCCCCTGGTTTCTTCACCTCTCCCCTCCAGTGAGCTTGTTTCTTGGTCTGCTCTCATCGGCCGTGGCCGTCCACTGTTGTTGTACCCTAGACCTTGTCCTTGTGAAGAGCTGTGCCGCTCTCATCTCAGTGCACCCTGCCTCTCAAACACTCCTGTCGTCCCAGCTTACTCCTTGTTCCCCAACTCCAACAGTCCTTTGACCCAGCACACCTGTGTTCTACTTTCCCCGTCTCTCACCTCTCTCATGCCTTTGTTCCCCTCCTACACAGCTTACATTCCGTGGTCAGTCAGTGTAATCACTTCCTTTCTTAACGCCCGTAACCCCTTACCCTCTTCTTGCCTCTTTACACTTGCTTATGACAAAATCACAACTCTGATTAATCCCTACTCTGCCCGAGCCCCCTCGCACCCTGTCATCTCAAGGGGACCCTGAAGATGTCCAGCAGTCATGCTGTACTCCCTGGTTCATGCAGTGTCCTTCTTCTAGACGACGATTTTCTCTGTGTTCCCTGGCACTCTGGGAAAGCTGCTCTTGTCAGTAACTTCTGGCTTGCTAAATCTAGTGGTCAGTTCTCCTCCCTCACTTAGTTTGACCTGCTAGGTGCACTGATGTAGTTGTTACTCCTTCCTCCCCTGAAATGTTTTCTTCACATGGCTTGTAGAACACCACCCTCTCCTTTGCTTGTTGTGCATTACCCATCTCTTCATGGATTCCTTGTGGTTTCCTTCTCTTTAAACTTTGAAGTATTCTAGGACTTAGCCTTTTTCTTTTTCTAACTGTCCTCATGTTTTTGGTCTTCTCATCCCCCACAGCTTTGAATATCCTCTGCTTACAACATCCACATATATATTAATATATCCAGCCCAAAACTTTTCCCTAAACTCTAGATTTAAATATCTGACTCTCTACCCAAGTTGAATGACTAGTAAGCCTCTGAAGCCCAGCAGGCACCAGACTGAGCCCCAGTCTTGCCTCCTTTCCCCAGATATGCTTCTTCTGTAGTCCTCCTCTCTCAGGCCCTGGTAACTCCATTCCATCAGTTATTTAGAGCAGTGTTGTCATTATCCTTCATTCATCTGTTTCCTTTCTTGCCCCATGTTTAATCCATCAGGAAATCACCTTGGCTGTACCTTGAGACTATATCTTGTTTGACCTCTGCCTATCACCTCCACGAGATTCCCTGGTGGCTCAGACGGTAAAGAATCTGCCTCAATGAAGAAGGCCTGAGTTCGATTCCTGGGTCCGGAAGATCCCCTGGAGAAGGAAATGGCAACTCATTCTGGTATTCTTACCTGGAAAATCCCATGGACGGAAGAGCCTGGCAGGCTACAGTCCATAGGGTTGCAAAGAGTTGGATACATTTGAGCAGCTACATTTTCTTTCTTTTTTTCTTTCTTGCTTTCTCTCTTTCTACCACCTCCACCATCCCCTCTCTGGTCTGAGCCACCAACATCTGTTGTCCTGGTGGTGGTGTTTAGTCGCTCAGTCGTGCCTGGCTCTTACAGCCCCATGGACTATAGCCCACCAGGCTCCTCTGTCCATGGGATTTCCCAGATAAGAATACTGGAGTGGCTTGCCCTTTCCTTCTCCAGGGGATCTTCCCGACCCAGGAATCAAACTCGTGTCTGCTGCGGAAGGCTTTCTTATCTCTCCTTGCTAGTCTTTGGAACTCTGCATTCAAATGGGTATATCTTTCCTTTTCTCCTTTGCTTTTCACTTCTCTTCTTTTCACAGCTATTTGTAAGGCCTCCTCAGACAGCCATTTTGCTTTTTTGCATTTCTTTTTCTTGGGGATGGTCTTGATCCCTGTCTCCTGTACGGTGTCACGAACCTCTGTCCATAGTTCTTCAGGCACTCTGTCTATCGGATCTAGTCCCTTAAATCTATTTCTCACTTCCACTGTATAATCATAAGGGATTTGATTTAGGTCATACCTGAATGGTGTAGTGGTTTTCCCCACTTTCTTCAATTTAAGTCTGAATTTGGCAACAAGGAGTTCATGATCTGAGCCACAGTCAGCTCCCAGTCTTGTTTTTGCTGACTGTATAGAGCTTCTCCATCTTTGGCTGCAAAGAATATAATCAATCAGATTTCGGTGTCGACCATCTGGTGATGTCCATGTGTAGAGTCTTCTCTTGTGTTGTTGGAAGAGGGTGTTTGCTATGACCAGTGTGTTCTCTTGGCAAAACTCTATTAGCCTTTGCCCTGCCTCATTCCGTACTCCAAGGCCAAATTTGCCTGTTACTCCAGGTGTTTCTTGAGTTCCTACTTTTGCATTCCAGTCCCCTATAATGAAAAGGACATCTTTTTTGGGTGTCAGTTCTAAAAGGTCTTGTAGGTCTTCATAGAACCGTTGAATTTCAGCTTCTTCAGCATTACTGGTTGGGGCATAGACTTGGATTACCGTGATATGGAATGGTTTGCCTTGGAAATGAACAGAGATCATTCTGTCATTTTTGAGATTGCATCCAAGTACTGCATTTTGGACTCTATTGTTGACTATGATGGCTACTCCATTTCTTCTAAGGGATTCCTGCCCGCAGTAGTAGATATAATGGTCTTCTGAGTTAAATTCACCCATTCCAGTCCATCTGAGTTCTCTGATTCCTAGAATGTTGATGTTCACTCTTGCCATCTCCTGTTTGACCACTTCCAATTTGCCTTGATTCATGGACCTAACATTCCAGGTCCCTATGCAATATTGCTCTTTACAGCATTGGACCTTGCTTCTATCACCAGTCACATCTACAACTGGGTGCTGTTTTTGCTTTGGTTCCATCCCTTCATTCTTTCTGGAGTTAGTTCTCCACTGATCTCCAGTAGCATATTGAGCACCTACCGACCTGGGGAGTTCCTCTTTCAGTATCCTATCATTTTGCCTTTTCATACTGTTCATGGGGTTCTCAAGGCAAGAATACTGAAGTGGTTTGCCATTCCCTTCTCCAGTGGGCCACATTCTGTCAGACCTCTCCACTATGACCCGTCCGTCTTGGGTGGCCCCACACGGCATGGCTTAGTTTCATTGAGTTAGACAAGGCTGTGGTCCGTGTGATCAGATTGGCTAGTTGTCTGTGATTGTGGTTTCCATCTGTCTGCCCTCTGACGCCCTCTCTCAGTGCCTACCGTCTTGCTTGGGTTTCTCTTACCTTGGACGTGGGGTAGCTCCTCTCGGCCACTGCGCCTGACCTTGGACGTGGGGTATCTGCTCTCGGCCGCCGGCCCTGACCTCGGATGTGGGGTAGCTCCTCTCAGCCTCTTCTGCGCCACGCAGCACTCGTGTCTGCAGGCGGGTCCTTTACCACTAAGCCAGCAGGGACGCCCCCTGGTTGTTGGTGGTTGCCTACTAATTGGTCTTCCTGCTCATCCTTTCAGTCTGTTTTCAACAGAACAGCCATAGGGATCTTCATGAAGCATAAGTTAGATCACTTTATGCCTTTTCTCACCATGTTCACTCACTTCCCTTCTCATGAAGGCCCAGGTCTTTACAGTGGCCCATAAGTAAGGCTCATACTCCCCTACCCGTTGCCCCAGCCTTATTCTGTTGGGTGCTCCTGAGCTACCAGCCCTCACAAATATGACACCCCGTGACCTATCTTCCCCACATTCCTCTTGCACCACACTGGCCCCCAGGTGTGCCAGGCATGTTCCTGCCTCTGCTTGCTGTTCCCCCTGCTTCCACGTGACCTCCCACAGACATCTACATGGTCTTGATTCTGTTGTTATGTTCTCACTGAAAAGTTTCCTTGACCACTATATTAAAAATGACCTCCCACCTCCATTCCCCCGTCCTATTCCCGTTCCATGCTTTACTTTTCTCACTTTTTCACTATAGAGGTTCTGTGTGTGTGTGTGTTCAGTCGTGTCTGACTCTTTGTGACTCCATGGACTGTAGCCTTCCAGACTCCTCTGTCCATGGGATTTCCCAACAAGAAGACTGGAGTGGGTTACCATTTCCTTCTCCAGGGTTCTTCCCAGCTTGGGGATTGAACCCATGTCCCCTACACTGGCAGGCAGATTCTTTACCACTGAACCACCTGGGAAGCCCATAGAGGTTTTAGCCATAGAATATTAGAAATGGGAAAGATCTTGGTCGGAAATGCTCAGTGAACGTCCACCCTGGGACAGGCTGCGGCCCCCCTTTAGACATGGGGAGTGTCCTGCTGAAGGTTTCCTGAGCCGGTGTTTCGTCCCTCACCCTCAGCCACCATGAAGAACTCTCCTTCAGGGCCCCGTGGACGCCACCACAGCACCGCCTCACCTGCAGAGCGGGCGTTCCCCACGGCCCTGCCCCGGAAGGCCCCTCTCAACACTCCTGGCACCCCAGTCCTGGAAGACTTCCCTCAGAATGACGATGAGAAGGAGAAGCTGCAGCGGCGGCGCTCCAGGGTCTTTGACCTGCAGTTCAGCACAGACTCCCCACGCTTGCTGGCCTCCCCGCATTTGCTGGCCTCCCCCTCCGGCAGGTGAGTGGGCACTGGGCTGCCTCGTTGTGGCAGCCACCGCATCGCGGGCTGTGCGGGTTTGCATCACCACAGCACCTCCTGGTTTCTATGTCTGGATGCTCAACAGCTCCCGTTTCGCTTGTTTTTCCTTTAGGAATGTTGATGTTTCAGCTACAATGCCCAAGTTTACAAATACACAGATTACTGAACATTACTCCACCTGTATCAAACTTTCTACTGAAAATGTGAGTATCTGCTGGTTTAATCAGTGAAGGTTTTGCAGCCTGGTCAGAGAGGAGATCTGGCCTTCTTGGTTCTGTAGAGACTGCATGGTCGGTGATGGTGCCCTTACATTTCCATGACTCTTTAATGCTGGTGTTTTCAGTGTGGTTTTACTGTTTCTTATAGACCATTGCCACCCCTGTGACAAGCTGCCTGACCCCTCTAGTGTGACTAGAGAGGCAGCATACTAGAGTTAGTAGTGTAGTTCTGGAGCTAAACAGTAGATAGAGCCTAGGCTTGTGGGCTCGTTGTGAGTCCTAGAATTAGCCTGAGTTGAAATTCTGTCTTGGCCACTTACACACTGTGCGGCCTTGGCAAGTCACCCAGCCGTTGTGCCACAGGCCCTGCTCTGTAAGATGAGGGTGAGAATGTCCCTGCCTCAGAGATGCTCTGAGGGCACTGAGCCCCTCTGTGTCGACACTTAGGCCAGGGCTTGCACACAGGCGCACTCAGGAGCTGGGTGCTGTCACTGCAGACCTTGAGGATGAAGAAACACACACAGGGCTTTCACTCTCTCACCAGGCGTTGGTGGGATTTGATGTCTGTTGAGATGTGGGCTATTCCTGTTACGAACTTGGCTTCCCCTTGTCAGGGTATTGTTGTTTACATGAGCCTAGGCTCTAAATGACAAGCCTTTCTGCAATTTTCTGTTTTCAGAAAATCACCACCAAGAATGCTTTCGGCTTGCACTTGATTGATTTTATGTCAGAGATTCTTAAACAGAAAGATGCCGAACCGACCAACTTTAAAGTAAGAAGGATGTCCACCTGCTCTTGCATCTGAGTGAATGCGGATGATGACTAATATTTAACACAGCACAATAATTGGATTCTACAAACACACGCGAGGCTTCCTTGCTTGGGACACTTTATTACCTACTTTACTTTCTTTCCTAAACTGATGAAGAGCTGATATCTTTCCATTATGTTCTACTTATTCCCTATCAGTTTTAGGGGGATCTTTGTCATTTTTTTCTTAAGGGCAAGTTAATCTTTGATGCAGATTGCTGTGTTTTGCCTGTTTAGCTGCTCCTTTCTCTGATCCCCATGCATACACCTCTGCTTGCTTGACTAGGTAGCTGCTGGCACTTTGGATGCCAGCACCAAGATCTATGCTGTGCGTGTAGATGCCGTCCATGCGGATGTATACAAAGTCCTAGGGGGGCTGGGCAAGGATGCGCCATCTCCGGAAGAAGCAGAGGACCATGGTACAGGTACACGGGCTAGGATCTGAATATACGGGACTTTTTAAAGGATGTAGCAAGTAGTTATTCGAGTAACATACTGGAATGAAGTCACAGGAAATCAGTTCCCATTCTATCGAAGACATGGACATTTTTCAGAATTATATTTCAGAAGATACTCAAACACTAGATTTGCTTGTTTGTTTTGGAAAAGAGAAGGGCCTTATAAAAGCTTTTCAATTTTATTTAGACAAGATTGAGTAAACATCACCGACTAGGGAGCTTCTGATTTGGGGTGGTGTGTCTTTGGAAGTTGACTTGTATCAGAAGCCAGATACTTAATCTAGTAGCTTGGTTTCTCCCTCCCCTGAGGATTAGATGTGCCTGCTGCTTTGAGGGGATGGCGTGTGTTGCAATGATGATCACCCTTTAGAGTTTGAAGAGCTTGTATTGATAGATTCAGTCACATGCTCCAAAGCAGCCCCTACAGTGCACAGTCTTACTCCTTCTCACAGATGGAAGTGCAACTGAAACAGGAACAGCCAAGAAGGCCCCAAAGCCAAGGAAGAAGCACTCATGCAAAACCATCGAGCAGAATGTAAACAACCTCAATGTCTCCAACGCTGATCGGAAGTACGAGGTGAGGAACTGTGCCCAGTGTGGTCTCTGACTAATTCAAGACCTCCGAGGTGCAAGTGTGCTGGTGTGTGCTGGTTCGGTCCTCAGGGCAGTAAAGCATTCAGCTGGTCTCTCTGCATTGTCATCCTTCAGCTTTTCATCCTTCAGCTGAAGAGGGCAGGTCCCTGTCTTCCCCCGTTTTCAGGATGATTGAGTACAAGGAGATGGCAAGTTACTGAGAAAACCAATTGATTCAAACGTGTATTTTCTTCTGTAGTGCATGCAGCAATGGTGATGACAGCTAACATTTATTGTGTGTCTACTGGGCACATCTTGCTGCCTAGGCCTGTGACAGCCCATTCAGTCCTTACAACACCCTTGCTCCATTTTATGAAGAGGTAATTGAGGTGCATGAAACTAAGCGGTCTGCCTCCAGAATCCTTGCTGTAAACAACTTTACACGATTTAGCAAATCCAAGGAATCTGCTTAAAGGAATGATTCCAGAGGCCTCTTTATAAATTAGCAGTTAATTTAAAGCAAACAGATGTTGCTACAAGTTTTTTAAAAATTTTGTTATTAAAAACAATTTCAGTGAACATTCTTGTACATATTTGCATTCTTCTGGGAGTATATTTGTAAAAAAAATTCTGAGACATGGAATTTCTATTGCCTTCAGAAATGGTTTTATCAATTTACTCTCCCACCAACAATGGGCTCATTTGTTTCTCTTACCTGCACAACATTAGTGATTAATGTCACGAGGGTGGAATTGATCATCAAGGGAACAAGTGTACATGGAAAAAGGACTGGGGCCCTGGGGTACCCCTATCTTAAGAATTCAGAAAGCTGACTAAGAAACGTCCAGTGGCTGGGGGAAAACTAGGAGAGTGTGGTATTGAAATGAGAGTTTCAGGGAGGAGGACATAGTCACCTGTGTCAAATATGGCAGCCTTAGGCCTTGGTGAGCTTGGAGAAGGGGCCCTGGGGAAGGGCTGCTCCTTGGCTAAGTTTGAAGGAGCGGCCTGGGGCTCAGGACCCAGACCTCTGAGGAGGGTGTCCCTGCTGGTGCTGGTGTCTCCACTGGCCCTGGATAAGGTTGGTTCTGTGTCAGTAGAAAGTACAGGTGAAGTTCGGCTGCTGCCACCGGTGGGCCTGCTGCTGCTGGGGCAGGGCATCACTGCTGGCTGACACTCCCAGGAACAGGGGTCCTGCTTCGGGGGTCCTGCAGAGAGAAGCTGGTCCCTTCTCCTCCTTCCAGCCCTACCATCTCCCTCTAGTGCCTCCTTTTGGTGAAGCCCAGTAGGGAGCTGCTGACACAACTGAAATGTGGCCTCTGACCCAGCATCACAGGGCAGAGCATAGAAGGTGGGTTTGGAGTTGAGTGGCAATAGCTTAATAACTGGCAGAGAGCCAGAGTCTTATAATACCCACTTTCAAGAAGATTCTGTCGGCCGGGGGACAGGGAGAAAGCAAACATGAAAAATGTCTCCTGTTGGGGAATTTAGGTGAAAGTTAAACAGAGATTCTTAAGACTACTTCAACATCCCTGTAGGTTTGAAATTTTTTTGGTAAAAATTGGGCAGAGGAAAACAAGTGGGGAGAGAGGCAGTTTTTTGGAAGAGTTTTGCTATAAATTGGGGCAGAGTAATAGAGTGGCAAATGCAGGGAAAGTAAGGTCCAGAGTTGTCGTGGGGTTTTTTTGTTTTCTTTCCTAAACAGTGATGTAGTATTTATTGACATGGGAATATTTGCAGAATATGTTCTTTTTTTTAATTTTTAAAAACTATCTTTCAGGTATAATTTATTTACAATGTTATATTAGTTTTGAGTGTACAACATAGTGATTCAAAATTTTTATAGATTATACTTCATTTAAGGTTATTGTAAAATATTGACTATATTCCTTGTGCTGTGCATTATGTTCTTAGAGCTTGTTTATTTTATACACAGCAGTTTGTACCTCTTCGTCCTCTACCTCTCATGTCCCTTCCTTCTCCCCACTGGTAAACATTAGTTTGCTCACTGTATCTTTGAGTCTGTTTCTATTTTGTTATAAACATGCTTTGTTTTTTTTTTAGATTTCATATATATACATTGTAACATATAGTATTTGTCTTTCTCTGGCTTATTTCACTAAGCATAATAACCTCCAGGTCCAGCCATGTTTTTGCAAATGGCAAAACACCATTTTTTTTTTAATGGCTGAGTAGTATTCCATTGTGTGTGTGTGTGTGTGTGTGTGTGTAAATGTGTATGTACACTCATGCGTGTATACACACACACATACACAGCCTTTTTATCCATTCATCTGTTGATGGGTACTTAAGTTGCTTCCATATCATAACTATTGTAAATAATGCCACTATGAACATTGAGATGCATGTACTGTGTATCTTTTCAAGTCAATGTTTTCATTTTCTTCAGATGTATACCCAGGAGTGGAATTATTGGATTATATGGTAGTTCTGTTTTTAGTTTTTTCAGGAACCTCTATACTGTTCTCCATAGAGGCTGCTAATTTCCCTATATTCTCACCAACCATATACAAGGGTTTCCTTTTCTCCACAAAGTATTAATCTGTGGTCTTTTTAATTGTAGCGATTCTGACAGGTATGAGGTGATACTTCATTTTTTTGGTTTGCATTTCTCTGATAATTGGCAGTGTTGCATATCTTTTCATGTATCTGTCTGGCATCTGTGTGTCTTTGTTGGGAAAATGTCTGTTTACATCTGCACAGTTTTTGATTAAGTTTTGTTTGTTTGATTATTGAATTGTATGAGCTGTTTATATATTTTGGATTTTAACAACCCTTATCAGTCATATCATTTGCAATTATTTCCTCCCATTCAGTAGATTGTCTCTTCATTTTGTCAGTGGTTTCCTTTGCTGTGCAAAGCTTTTAAGTTTAACTGGGTCTCATTTGTTTATTTTTGCTTGTGCTTCCTTTGTCTTAGGAGACAGATCCAAAAAATAATGTTATGATTTATATGAAATCTGCCTATGTTTTCTTCTAGGAGTTTCATGGTTTCCAGTCTTACGTTTAGGTCTTCAGTCCATTTTGTTTATCTTTGTGTGTGGTGTTAGTGTTCTGACTTCATTCTTTTGTATGTAGCTGTCCAGTTTTCCCAGCACCATTTATCAAAGAGACTGTCTTCTCCTCATTGTTTATTCTTGCTCCCTTTGTCATAGATTAATTGACCATAAGTGCATGCCTTCATTTCTGGGCTTTTTATCCTGTTCCATTGATCTCTGTGTCTTGTCTTTTTCTTTTTTAATTTTACTTATTTTAGTTTTGGCTGCAGTGGGTCAGAAACCTGAGCGTGGGCTTTCTCTAGTAGTGGCGAGACACAGCCACTCCGGTTGCAGTGTGTGGGCTTTTCTTTGCAGTGGCTTCTCTGCTGTTGTACGTGGGCTCTGGGGCCCATCAGCTTCAGTAGTTGGGGTTTGCAGGCTCAGCAGCACCATGGCATGTGGAATCTTCCCAGACCAGGGGCTGAACCCATGTCCCCTGCGTTGGCAGGCAGATTGTTGACCTCTGGCCTGCACGGGAACTCCCCGTGGGTCTGTTTTTGTGCCGGCGCCTGAGTGTTTTGATCGTTGTAGTTGTGTGGTGTAATCTGGGAGCTTGAATCCGCTGCCTCTGCCTCTTTCTCAGGGTTGTTTTGGCTACTCAGGGTCTTTTGTGTTTCCATACAAATTTTAAAATTATGTGTTCTAATTCCGTGGAAAATACCCTTTTTTTAAAAAATGAGAGAATTAGCAGCGTGTTTACTTGTTCATGGCACCCATCTAGTGGAGAAGGAATTATTGATGATGCAGAAAAGGGAGGATAAATGCTAGGGTGGTGTTTGAGTGGGTGAGGAGGTCAAGGAGTAGACAGCTTGGATGGGCCTTGGCGGAGGAGCACAGTGGCTGATGAGAGGCGGGGCTTGAGTGTGTGCACGTGGGCACATTCTGGATATCTCTTCTGGTTGTATCTCCCCTTCTACCCACTCCTGCCCCCATCAGTGAAATAAGCCAGATCTTCGACTGACAGCGAGTGTGGAGGAGGAAGGTGTTGGAGATTTGAGGAGAGAATTAGGTAGGAGAGACTCGTCCAGGAGGGTGTTGAGTGGAGGGACTAGGGAAACATAGTCTGATGGCCAGTCAACACTCTGGGTCTCCTTGAGATCTTCCTGGACCAGGGGTGGAACTGGTGTCCCCAATATTGGCAGTGGATTTTTACCCACTGACCAGCAGGGACGTCCCTCAGCATCATTCTTGCTTGTGCTTTTGGTTCTACACCGAAATGTTCGACAGCATTGTTGGAAATTCTCTTTCCCAGCCGTCTTCTTTCTTCCCAGTAAACCCAGTTCTGGGGAGCCTGAGGACGCTTACACTGGCCTCTCCGTTGTCCTAGAGAGAGAGCACGAGAGCGAGCCGTGCCAGCCCCTGCAAGCCTGCGGCTGTCGGGCTGTGGTCTGTTTATGCAAGTGAATCAACAGGGTGTTGAAGAAACACCAAGAACCCCAACACTGGAAAGCCTTTTTCACTCTGTAACCTCCAGTAAACTTGTACTAACAGAAAGAATGGAAGATAAAAAAGGAGGAGGGGAGGCACACAAACCTAAAATTTGAAGTTTCAGTGGAACTTCCAGTTTGTTGAACCCACATTCTCTGGATGATGGCAGAAGATGGGGAAGCAGATGTTCTGTGGGTGGGTCTGGACCAGCTGAGAACCCCTTTTTGCGTGTGAGCTCATCTGGTTTGGACAGATCTCTTTACTGTGCGTAGAATTCTTGCTGCCACGGGGGGTCCAGCCTGCTTATGTTCCAGTTCTTCAGGCCAGGAGAGCACAGACAGACAGTGTGAGGAAGGTCCAGGCTCCTATCAGGAGACCAGAGTGGGTGGAGGTCAGAGTTTACGGAAGAGGCAAGATTTGACTTGGGCCGTGAAGGGTGGGTAAGTGTTTGCCAGGTGGTGACAGGAAGGGGACTCTGGGCAGAAGCACAAGCTGAGGTCACGAAGCAGAGAAAGTTCTGGTTCCTTCAGCAGATGGACAGTGTCCAAGTTGGACTGGAGGGGAGGATTTACTCCTGAAATGACTCGACTTCATCCTGCCGTCTGCTGTCTACCGAGGCCTGCTTTTACGGCTTCTCTCCCTTGCTGGGACCCTTATTTCAAAGAGTTCATTTTTCTAGACTGCACAGCCAGCAGTGATTCATTTTCCCATTCAGTCACTCAGAGATGTAAGTCAAATCTAATTCACATGAAAGAACCATTTTTCTCACACTGATGTGATCTAATTCTAGGCAAAAGTGAGGAAAGTTATCTTAGTGTTTTCAGCTGTGAATGTAGGTCGGTGTGCAGATTTCATGTTGACTCTTTGAAATGCTGAGTTTCAGTAACTACCTGCATAAGACCTTGGTGTGGGATCCAGGAGGAAAACCATTGCTGTGGTGAGCCTTTGAGGAAAGGCATGGGAGTAGCACCTCTGGTATTTTTAGGATAAGAAGCAGGAGAGAGCAGAGACAAGGGTTAACTCAGGCAGTGGTTATACTGATGGCAGTGAGGGCGGGAAGGAAGAGGCAGGTGGTAGAGACAGGCCCACCAGGGAAGCCCACCAAGCCTTGTACTGGCTGGGTGAGGGGAGAGCAGGCGGAACGCGGAGGTGCCACGTGTGCTGTTCTGGGACTCGCGTATCAGGAAATGAGAGGAGAATCTCGGTTCTGGTGAGGCTGGGCTCAGGGCTGAGGGGGCCAGTAAAGAGCCGGAGAGCCACGTCTGTCCTCATAATTAGGGGCCCCTGTCTGCAGAGTAGCCTTGTCCTAAGCCATAAGGAAGACCTGTGAACACAATGCCCAACCTCTTCCCTGTCACTGGCCTCCTGGAGAGTCCCAGGCGGCTCCTGCCCTCTGGCCACACAGGCCTGTGTGCCTGTGCCTGGCCCTGTCCCCTGTGTCCCATTCTGCTTTGGGGCTTGATGACACGTGGTTATGCCCCTCCTGCACCCTGACCCCCAGCCTTGGGGGTCTTCTGACCACCTCCCCCTGTGTAACCCAGCCATCTAGCCCTGATGACTCTGCCTGTCCTTTGCCTGGATGTCTTACTTGGGTTCTTTCTTCCACATCTTTGAAAATATTGTTGTTCAGAGGATTGACGAATTCTGTGAATCCCTCACACAAACTTTTTATAAGTCAGTGGAATTTGTTGTGGTAGCATTCTACTAGAGATAGATGTTCAAAAAGTGATGGTGGAGAGGTGTCCCTTGTGATCCAGGGGTTGAGAGTCTACCTGTCAATGCAGGGGATGTGAGTTCAATCCCTAGTCCAGGAAGATTCCATATGCTGCGGAGCAGCTAAGCCTATGCCCCACTACTACTGAGCCAGTGCTCTAGAGCTCTTGAGTCACCACTGAAACCTGCTCACCTAGAGCCCATGCTCCAGAACGAGAGAAACCGCTGCAGTGAGAAGCCCGTGCACTACAACTAGAGTGGCCCCTGCTCGCCACAACTTAGAGAAAGCCCACACGCAGCAATGAAGACCCAGCACAGCCAAATAAATAAAATCTTAACAGAGCCCACACCTGACTGGAGAGAGACCAGCAGAAGGACACCGCCCGGGAACATTGTAGCAAACACGCTGACGTGGTACCAGCTTGTCACCATCTGCTGTGCGCCTTTCTCCATCTGAGTGTGCACAGCCCTCCTTTTGAAGCAGGTGGGGTTTTACCTGTCAGTTGATCATGTGCAGAGACATTTTGATCCCGTAGATGCAGCTGCGAACGAGCAAGGCCCAGTGAGCGGGGTTTCCTGTTTCCTTTGGCTGCGTCCCTTAACCCTGGGGTCCCCTCTGCTTCTCTGCACTCAGGTCGACCCCATGTTCCAGAAGACAGCAGCCTCGTTTGACGAGTGCAGCACTGCAGGCGTGTTCCTCTCCACCCTCCACTGCCCAGACTACAGGAGCGAGCTGCTGTTCCCCGCCGACATCCAGACCCTCTCCAGCGGGGAGCCTCCTGAGCTGCCGGATTTGGGCTGGGTGGAAATGACCGACTTAAAAGGTGAGTCCGGTGCCGCCTCTTACCAGAGCAGTTCAGTCATCAGAGAGGTTTCTGTATATAACCATGGCTAGCAAGCCCACTGTGCCTCTTGTGTTGCTTATTTACCCAGAAGATTCCTCTGGAAAGACAAAGTGGGCTTTTTTTTTTTTGAGGAGAAACTCACTTTTGGCCTCTCTGCAGCACGGAGTCTTGACCAGCAGTAGCCAGTGCTTGTGCTTTATGTGTGCTAAGGCCTTCTGGTGCCCTGTGGGCAGCTGGTTCTCTGGAGGGTGAGAGTTTGGACTTGGGAAAGGGGCTGTAAGAGACTTGTTGTGCCAGAGGCCTTGTGTTCACTTGTTATTAACCCAGGGGATCCTGAGGAGAAAAGGGCTGTATGAACTGTCTTCAGAATCCTCCACGGTGGTCTGAGAACAGATCTGTCCTGTTGTCAGTCCCTTATACTGGCTTAGCAGTGATTTCCGCTACCCGCTGCCACCCATCCAACCTGTCCCCTCCCACTGCTGGGGGAGCCTCTGAGGATGTGGTAGGCGGTGTGAAGGCCAGGCACTAGCATGGGACGATTCTGTGGTACATGGAATTATCCTCCCCTCTGCAGGGCCACACCGATATTATGATGCCCATCCGCCTGTCCTTGTTAGAATTTGCTAAGAATGACTGTTTAGTACTAACAGTTGTCCAGGTGTTTGTACTCAGTGAGGCTCTTGTCCTGTGAGGGGGGTAATCTGGACCTAGTTTGGTTGCTGTTTAGTTGCTCAGTCACATTCAACTCCTTTGGGACCCCACGGACCGCAGCCTGTCAGGTTCCCCTGTTCATGGGATTCTCCAGGCAAGAATACTGGAATGGGTAGCCATTCCCTTCTCCAGGGGATCTTCCCGACCCAGGGATCAAACCCACGTCTCCTGCACTGCAGGCAGATTCCTTACCACTGAGCCATCAGGGAAGCCCGTCCCTAGTTTATTTTGGGGCTAAAATAAGTGACATTCACAATTGTCTGTGCCGTTAGTACACTTTCAGGATGGGTTTTTGATTTCCCAGCTCCATCATGGGACACAGAGTCCATTTCAGAGTTAAAAAGTCTGTGCTTCAGGCTTCTGCTCTGGTGTTTTCCCGATTCCTGGAACACCAGTGTGGAGCCTACCTCTGGCACGGGTGTGTGCCTGAGCACACGTCCTCTCCTGGGAGAGTAGTCGGCACACAGGTGGGCGGCCGGCCAGCCTCTGTCCGAGGGCAGGAGGTGGCCGCGCCTCCCCCTCCACGGGGCTGCTCCGTCATCTCCAGGGGCTGAGGCATGTCTCCAGCCTGCTCTGATCCTTCTTTGTGATCTTCCTGTCCTCCCAGCGGCCCTGCAGCAGTGCGCGGAAGATCGCCAAATCTGCCCTTCCCTGGCCGGCTTCCAGTTCACTAAATGGGACAGTGAAGCACATAATGAGGTGTGGTCAATTTCTGGACTTCTAAGGACCCTGGGCACTTCTCCAGCAGCTCGTGGTTTCAGTGAGATGGCCTGAGATGAGTTCTGCCCAGTGGGAACCAAAACTGTGGCATCATTTTTATTTAGCCGGCAGTACAGAAAGTATTTGCTTTGGCTCCTCCATAGGGACTAAACACTGGGGCAGGCTGGGAGTGGGGCTGTGCGCTGCCCTCCGCAGGCCCATTAAGCAGCTGGGAGTAGCGTGTGGGGATCAGCTTCGTGTTTCTTCTTGTCTGCCCCCCAGGGTAAGGCAGTCCTTCCATTCCTGGGTGCACAGTCTCATCAGATTTACTCTCAAACATGGCTGTCCCAGTGGCCTCTGGTCTCTTAGGTTGCTGTCAAGCTCAAGGAATTTCCTGCTCTTCAGACTTGAGTCCCTTGGCACAGAGTTTCCTGAGAAATTGTCATGTGTGAAGTTTTCCTCTATTTTTAGCCTGGCCCCCTTTAGTCTACTTACTACAACCTCCAAAATAAATGGTCTCCATGGAAAACTGTTTAAACATGGGGTTAAAGGATGCAGGTTCCGGTTTCATGTTTTACAAAATGTGCCTGACGACAATCCAGCTCCATCCTGTGCCGCACAATGTAAACTTCCTCAGCGCTCTGCGGTTGAGAGAACTCCGGCTCCAGGGAGGCGGGCCTGGGGGGAGGCCCCTCCAGTGGGGCGGGTCTCCCCGCAGAGGCGGGCTGGCGGTGGGAATGGGGGTGGTGGGGGTGTGGGGGACTGGGGAGCTCTCCGTCTCTTCCAGTCAGTGTCAGCCCTGGTGGACAAGTTTAAGAAGAACGACCAGGTGTTTGACCTCAATGCCGAGGTGGAGGACAGTGACTGCGAGGACTTCCCCAACGGGCCCCTGGAGGATGACTTCGATGCCAATGATGAAGCAGAGCAGACCGCAGCGGGGGACCGCACCGAGCTCGGGAGCTGGAAGGAGCCCTGCCAGGTTCAAAGCTGCCAGTAAGGCGCCCAGGGCCATGGGAAGTGTCCCCGTAGCCGTCCTCCCAGAGGTCCTGCTGGGACAGTCCGGTTTTGTCCTTGTGGTCGGCTGGGCTTGTGTGTCTTGTTACACAGGCTGAGCCATTCTGACTCACGATGGAATCAATCTGCCTCTGAATATCGGCTCAGCCACTTACTGGTCATAGGGCTGACGTTGCAGGAGCTGATAAGCATGAGACTATGACATAAAAAGCTGGGCTTAGTAGCTCCTTCAGCGGCGGCTGGTCATCACCACTTCCATTTTGGTAGCACGGACTGTGCTCCCTTTCAAGACCCTGGACATGGTCTGGCTTTTGACTGAATCACTGCATCTCAGTTACAGGCAGAAAACAGGCTTACGTATTGATTACTGAGAAAAAGGGGGCCCCACGTAAAGGGCAGAGGGGTCTGAGCAGAGTTGATTATCAGATTGGTAGACAGGGGATGAGCAAAGCAAGGAAAACTAAGGCAGCAGGTAAAATTGAGCATATGAGATTGGGGAGATGGTAGAATTGGTCTCCAGTAATTTAGATTTTTGATTACTCTAGTAAGCATCACTGGAAAATCTGAACTTGGTTGATCTTTATTATATGTACTTACTAGGTTATTTTACGTTAATTTTGAATATGATCTGGAAGCGGGATCCCACAGTCCTACTGTGTGAGGGCTGCTAAAAGTCTTGAACGGGCGTGGGTATACCAGATCCCACGAGACTAGAACAGGCAGACCCTCGGATGACCCTGTGCCCACAGCAGCGGCTTGGCAAGTCTGGGGTCAGGGACAGCCCAGCTGGGTCACTGTGGGTGAAACTGTACAAGTTGTCCAGCGTGATTTCCCACCAAGGCAAAAATTCCTTCAAGAGCCTTGCTGAGTGTGTCCAGGCTGAGAGTGCTTTCTTGACTCACTTTGTTTGCCCATGTGGGGAATGATGTGATCGACAGTGCCCCTTCAAATCTGACTAGAAGTCAGGGGGCTGTGAGGACCTCAAGGAAAAATTACCCCTACCCCCCAGACCCTTTAGAAACCACCTCTCCTGGTGTGTGCTATTACCACCCTGTGGTTTTGTCCCTGTTCCCATCCTGTCTTCCAAGAAGTGAGAAATGATGGGCAGATTGGTGGAATGAGCTCTTTTAATGTCATTTTCGAAGTCAGAGAAGAGCATCACTTTGTGTAAACAGTGAGGCGGTGTCTGAGGAACTGATGGAGCAGGAGGGTTTTAGTGGCTTCCGTTCTGTTATTTTGTTATAACTATATAACCCATAGATGGTTATTTTAAACACATTTTGAACAAATGTCTCCATTTCTCGCCCCAGTTGGACAGAATAGAATCTTAGCCTGGATCCTGCTGAGTGAGTGCACTGCCGGTATAGGGCTTAGGTTCTAGTGCAGGGTTTTGTCTGCCTTGAAATCCCTGCCGCTGGCTGGGTGCGGGCCTTTCCTGGGAGCTCAGCGAGTGTGTGAACTGAGCTAGGCCTGACCCTGCCGTGGGTGGCTGGGAGGTGTGGAGCAAGTGGTCCGTCTGTGGGGCTTTGCTTTCTCACCTGGAAAGGGAGTGACTGGGGCTTGATGATAATAGTATCATAGTATCTGATGTTTCCTGAGCGCCCGATTATTCTGATTGTGCCACATACTCTGCCAGGTTCCTTACCTGCATATTTCACATAATTTATATAATATATAAAAATAATCTCTTCATCCTTACAACAACCCTGTAGGTCCTGTTACCCCATTTTACAGGTGAAGAAACAGGCTCAGAGAAGGTAAGTAAGGGTGGAGCTGGGGAGTTACCCAGCACCCTCGACCAGTCTGGCCGTGTGTGATGAGCTATGGGTGGCAGGCTCCACCCCAGGGCACTAACTCAGGAGTGTCTAAGGCCAGGAATGCCTCATGACTTCCCCAGAGCTGCTGGGGCTTGTGCTGTACGCAGGGCTGAAAACACTGTACTGAACTGCAAGGTCTTTAAGAGCTTCTCTAGTTCAAGGTGGGGTGGAGCGATGCTGAATTATAACCACCAGTGCTTGCAGGAAGCCCTGTGCGACTGGTCCCTGGATGGCAGCCCTTTGACCACCGTGCACATCGTACATTAGTAAGGATGTGACTGAGAAAGCACTTGGTGACCTAGGGTGGCTCAGCTGCCCTCCATCTTCTGCAGCGGCGGGGCCGTGTGCGCTCTCTGATCTCCTGGGCGCATGCGCTCACTGTGGTTAAAGGCCTTGCCTGTGGTCCAGCCCAGACCACAGCCTGCTCTGTGCTTGCAAGACTGAGGCCTTCTGCTGCATGCTGGCCGAGGTGCTAGGAGACAGTTGAGAGGAGACCGTCAACCTGCAGGTGTTCGTGCAGCACAACTGAGCTGGCGCTAAACTGAAGGAAGGGACTGTGGTTGCGGTAGGGTGGGGTGGGGGTAGGAGAAGTGAACACTTCCTCCAGAGGGGATGAGAGAAGCCTGACGGAGGGGTAGACTGGATTAGGCTAGTTGTTGAATGGGGGAGTCGGGTGCCTGCCACATAACACTGTATTGTATTGAAAGAATTATTAAAAGGCTAGAGGTCAAGCCTCCAGGGCCTCAGTCCAGTTCTGGCCCTCAGAAGAAGTCCAACTCTCAGAAGATAGGAGCCAAGCTCTTTATAGCTTTGCCTCTAAGTTCCCAACAAACTGCCAGCTCAGCTGCCAGCATTTCGACAGACGAGTACCCGAGAATTTGAGTGGGGATGCCCCCAAAGCCACCTTCTCTCGCCCTGGGAGAGATACAGCAGAGTGCAGTACAGTTATTACCTAACATAGGAAGGCAGTTACAGGCTAGTGGGGATTTTTTAGTATATTTTAATTTTAAAAATTGTTTTCATTACACCTTAAATGTACAGGTAGAGTTTACTGGATAAAATTTAAAAAAAGAGTCCATAGATGAAAGCGAAGTCCTTTTAAAGCTTTTATCTCATACCATAAGGTTTGATATAAAGGGGATTTATAGGTATGGGTCAGTACAGGTGAAAAGGTCGTCATTGTCTTTACCTTTAGAGGGCAGTAGAGTAGCGCTAACAGGCTTTCTGACCTGGCAGGGCCTGTAGGTAAAACCTACCCGACACATTTTAGTTACCTTGCAGAAAGGATGAAACACCAATCCAAAACTGCCATGCTGGATGGGCCAGTTAGACCCTTCATACACAGCAAGAAATACAAGCTAGATGGTTTAACAGATAGGTCATTGTCCCCCAGTCATGTGGGAGACAAATTAGTTGTTTTCACTTTCAGTAGGAACTACAGCAGTGTTAGCGGAGCCCTCACTTATGGAAAGATGGTAAAGAAGAAATGTGACAATTATGTCATGTGGTAGGAAGCCTTGTGTGTGGAAAGACCCTGAGCCTGGGATTCTGGAATGGTGTCCAGTCCCCAGCTCTGCATTTTACTAGCCATGTATGTAGTCTTATATAAAAAGTCAGTTTCTTTCTGTTTTCTTATCTCTCAAGTGGGTAAACTTGCATTTTGTGAAGCACTTTGAAACATGAAAAGTACTTGCATAGATACAATCATGTTGTTATAAAATGAGAAGAAAAAGCACTGATTGAGTAAGCTAAAGGATTACTAATGATATATTTATGTTGGACTCACTCTTAGCAATGTTGCTCATTTGTGGAAAAGTAGTGTCTTCAGCTGGGTTGTATTCTGCTTTACGTGTAAATACACGATTGTATTGTCTACATCAACACACATATGACTGTACATATAAAAACGGATCTTATGTGTTACAGAGACGAAGTGATTCCCCTTGGGGACGGAGACATTTGGACCTTGTGTCCCCTTCTGTCCATGAAGCCTGGAGAGTATTCCTACTTTAGCCCCCGCACCATGTCGATGTGGGCTGGCCCGGATCACTGGCGCTTTAGACCGCGACACAAACGTATGTACTTCTAGGCAGAACTTTTAAGAAGAAATAGTGCAGATGACCAGCCAGTCAGCCTTTCAGCCCAGGAAGGGAAAATGCCCATCACAGTCTTGTACCTCCCAACAAGTGGAGGGAAATACACAAGATAAGCAGCCTCCTGGTTGGACAGTGAGTTGACCTGGCCCGGGATGAGGGAGCAGTTAAGACTGCGGCCTCTAAGTGGGAAGGGTCTGGAGGTGCCGGTGAGTTGCTGCATGGGTGCACGCTGCAGCCCTCTGAAGGGCTGTGCCAGCATTGTGTGTTTTGCATTCTCTCTTTGAAAAGAAGTGATTAATTAGCATACCTGTTACTGAGTTTTCTCAGCAAAAACACAGATCATACGGATAAATATTAGGTATGAGATTTGCCCTTCTTAGTGCTGTTCTGATGCTCAAATGCAAATGCAGTCTCGGGTTCAGTAAGGCTGTCGAGTGATCTCGCAGGATGAGTAAATAAAGAGACCAGAGAGGTGAGCAGTGTTGACATCTGACTTCATTTCTGCAGGTGATACTGCTTCACAATCAGAGCACAGAAAGAAGAGCTCGAAGGATTTTAAAATTGACTTTGACGATGATATTGACTTTGATGTACATTTTCGAAAAACAAAGGTTTGTGCTAGATTTATTATCCTTTGTGCTTTCACAAATTCTTTGCACTCCTCTTCCCCTTTCATCTGTGGTTTTTAAGAATTCATTATAAATTTAACTCTTAGAGTAAATAGGTAGTTTCATTCTCCCTCAGTCCCTGAAGGAATTGAAATAGTCCCAGACACAGTGGCAGAGAGACTCACTATGAACAATGTCTCACAGAATCACTCCTTTACCCAGAAGCGGGAAGACTGTTGCAGCTGTATGCATATAGGCTGTTTTTATTAAAGATGCATAAAAACTACCCTTTTCTTTTTCTTTAAAATCAATAGGCTGTTACTGTTCTGACCAAGTTCACTTTGGAGAACCAGAGTTGGAGAGCCACTACTCTTCCTACAGATTTCCAGTATGAGACTAAAGATCTGGTCCAGCTGCATCTCAAACCAGGCACCAGGGTAAAGCTGCTCTTTGGTTCCCTGAGGTCATGCTGTCGTTGGACCCCTTCTTAGCGTCGGAGGTATCAGTGGCTGGTAGCGTGACTGTTGGTGCCTCTGAGGAGGAGCGTGTGAGGAAGGCAGAGCTGGAGGGTAACGCTCACAGGACAGATGAAGTGCCTCACCTGGACACGCTGGCCTACTTCCTCACGGGCAAGGGGGATGAACAGCGCTTTGTCCAGGTTTTGCACGGCGTTGGTTATTCCTTGATCCTTTGATTCTCATTAGAGTTGTGGATTCAGAAGCCAGGTCCTCTCTCCTGCTCTCATAGCCTCCCCGCGATCATGGCACAGACTCAAGCCTCCTGTGATGTGCGGGGCGGAGCAGCTGCCGGTGCCGCACAGCCTGGCCGCACTCCTTCCATGCCTGTTCAGATGAGTGCTCTAGACGTGCCGGTGTGCACCAGTCGCTGTTCACTTCATTTGCCTGTGGCCCCTCTGGTGATGCTAAGCAGCAAGCATGTATTCCTGTTGCCAGGGCAACCAGGCAGTGGGTCATGCTTACTTCCGTTTTACCCGGACCCTCTGCTCATTTGCATTCCTGGGTGTTTTCATCTTGTGGTGTCAAGTCTACAAACAGTTGACAGTTTCCTCTGCCTTGTTTTACCTGTCTCTCCACAGGTCTTAATGATACGTATACAGTTCCCTGAATTCACTGATATTGCACATTCTGTTTTTATAATTTAACACTGGTCATTTTCCTTCTAATCAATACCGTTCAGTTAACAGAAATGCTCTTAAAAATGCAGAAAGAATGAATATAATGTTATATGTCAGTTATACCTCAGTTAAAAAAAACGCAGAAGGAGAGACAGAGCTGCAGCAGCAGAAGCAGCCGCGGCCGCCATCAGTGTCGGATGCGGCAGCTGTTTGCTTGAGTCAGAAAATAGAGCCCTGAGGTGGAGGGGCAGGGCCAGGCTGCTGGGGGCCGGAAGGAAGACAGTGGGATGCCCCACCAAACTAACCCAGCCTCAGCCACTTTCCTAGCCACAAGCCACCTTCTCCTCTCTCAGGCCCTTACTATGAACATTGAAGAGTGTAGCTTAGGTGGTAATTTGCATTTTCAGATATGAAAGTGGTTAAAACAAGGTCATTGCATCACTGTACTCCAGGAATTGTCTTTTTGTATTTTGTATGTTTTTTTCCCATCATTGTTTCTTAGGAAAGAATTCTTGCTTCTGATTATCCACAGGAACAAATTTCCCTTCATGTTTATCAGGGCAGCCAGGCAGAAGCCCAGGATTCCTCACCTCATCCTTCCAGGAGAGCAACACTAGAAAAGTGACTGTGAAATAGCAGAAAGTAGACACCAGATGATTGTTAAACAAACACCCAGTCTGGCTAGAGACTATACAGGTCAACCACCCATTCTCTTTAATATCTTAAAGAGAAATGTTAATAGCAACCAGTCAATACATGAGGAGTCTCACATACCCTTCCTGAAACATTTCTAATAGACTGTGGACAATTTAGAGTGTGTCGAGAATATTCCACATGGAGAGGGATTTAGAAATCATATGAAGAAAAGTGGGAGAAAGTGGGCATTTCTTAATAAAAATCTATTCTTTACTTTTGGATTTGTATTATAAAAACATTGAGGTTTGGGGACTACTTTTGGAGTATGTAATTATATTACGTTATACTAAAATATTCAGTGTGCTTCTATAAACTGTACACACCTTTAATCCCATTTCCTCCACCCCAAAGACACACCCTAGATGAAGATCAGTGCCCTAAAGGCCTGCAAATCTGAAGGGCTGTGGTGGACAGGCACTCCCAGGAGAGGAGGCAGACTTGTTCTATGAGACCCCTCGAAGGGGGTTCGTGGGCCGCAGGTGTGGTGGCAGAAAGGAGGGCTGCTGGGGAGCAGTCATGGCCCCAGGAGTGGGACCAGCTGCCTGAGAATTACAACAGTGAGTGTTCTGTCAAAACTGGTCAATAGCAGCCACAAGTTTCAGATAGGCATAGGTGGTTTTGTTTTTAGTGAAGGAACATGTTTTCAAATAAATTTGCGGGCAATCCTAATTGCAACCTGGCTGCTCCGGCATCTTTGGGATGGCTGGCAGCTAGGAGCCCCACTGCCCTGGGCTTGCTCTAGAGTGGAGCTGGGCGGTGAGTTAGAAGTGGGCTGGATGAGGTGATTTTTCAGGACCCTTATAAACCCTAATGTTCTGGGACGTGCATCGTTGGAACTAAGGTCATCTCCCCAGCCTAGTTTACTAGCTGATTTTCTAGAAATTGCTCTCTGAAGCTGTACTTTCCTCCAATCAGTTACTGAAGGTGGCCCAAGGCCAGAAGGCAGGGACCGAGCATGATGAAGAAATTGGAGACTATGATTACAACAACCCTAACGACACCTCCAACTTCTGCCCTGGGTTACAGGTAAGCAGGGGCAAGCACTCTGTCCTCTTCTCAGCAGGGTCGCTGCTTCCGTTGTCCTTTCCTGCAGGGCATTCTGAGCCAGTGGGGGTCTGTGTGTGCTTGCCCTGCCCCAGGCCTCAGAACTGAGCAGAGCCGGGGAGCAGCCAGACCTCGGCCTGCCTCACACTGAGCTCTGGACGCAGGAGAAAAGTGGACATAGTCCAATAAACCATCAACATGTGGACGGAGTGTTTAGCCTGTACAAAGCACTTATCTTGGCTATTTTGAGATTTCCGAGGAAAAGAAGCGCTCTCCCCACTCTCAGGAGCTAGAGTTTTGGGTGGGGAGACAAAACGCATAGATGTGTGATGCCAGTGTGTTCTGATGGGGAAAAGGTGTATGGACTGGATCTCAGGAGACCACGTTTATAGCTCTGATTTAGGTTCACACCTTGTGAACTTCTACAAACTGCTCCCCACCTTTAGATCTTGGTTAGACTATATAACCTCAGAATCCCTTCTGTGACTCTGAATGAGATAGCCTGACAGAGGGGGAGATATTAGGCCCCATGTGACCCTGAAGGTGAGGAGAGGAGAAAGAATAGGGAGAATAGTTTATTTACTGTATTTTCTTACTTGGAAGAGAGTTAGCTGTTATTTATATTTTAGTGAAAATCTAGTTGGTCGCTTGACCAGTGCTCCTCAAACTTAGTGTACGTAAGAATCACCCAGAGAGCCTATTAAAAAAACCACCTCCTAGGCCCCACCCAGAGATCTGGCCTTTCCTGCTGGGCTCAGTCCAAGAATGTCTTTGTCACCAGCTCCCAGCAGGATCCCTGCTGCTGGCCAGCCGGCAGGTCACATCTCTGGGGTTTTAGGAATGCTTTCTGTGAAATGAGATCCTAAACTGTTTAGAGACAAAGGACACTGTGTTGATGACCATGCTCCTCTGAACTCTCACTGCAGAGGTCTTAGTTGACAGATGCCTCCCTAGTGCCGTCTTTGTGCAACAGGGAGATGATAGAGGGCCTCGAAGCCCGTGAACTCTCAGGTGTCTGCTCTTGCTGGCTATGGGGTCTACTGCAAAGCTGTTTCTAAGCCCCTCACACAACTCTGCCTAACTTGAAGAGCTATTTCCTTGCCCAGGCCGCTGACAGCGATTATGAAGAGTCCGATGACTTGTTTGTGGGACCAGCTGGAACCCTTGACCATTCTGATCATCCGTCTGCGACAACACAAGGCAACGGTGAGGCATCTAAAGTCCACGGACTGGACATCACCACTTACGGGGAGTCAAACCTGGTAGCTGAGCCTCAGAAGGTAAAGACGAAGCCAAGAATTACATGTGATGTTGTTTGCCTGAGAGCTGCTTAGTTTGCCTCTTTTATGAGAATCGTATTGGTCTGAGCTTGATTTTTTTTTTCCTTCTTGAGTTTAACCCGTTACTCTCTACGTGGCTGATTCTTAAATAAGGCTGTAGAGAATCTGATTATGTTTGTGTGGAACCAGCTATCTCTCCAAAGATTGTGATAAACCATATGACTAGGGACAAACCTGCAATGCACATGCAGTATGTGAGTGAAGCCTGCAGAAAGAGAAATGGGCTGGGTAAGGGTAGGTATTTAGCTCTGGAAAATCTAGGCCAGATTCAACTCATAAAGTTACCATGTATCAAGCATCTATTCCATGCCAAGATGGCAGGCTTGGTGCTTTTATATATATTTGATTCACTTCTCTCTTTTACACTGAATTCCAGGATACCCTTAATGAAGACTGTACTTGATCAAAAAGAAATCATCAAAAAAAAAAAAGAAATTATCAATAGATTGAAATGAGGGACTCTATTTTAATACGTCCAAAGAAAGCTCAAACTTGGTAGTGTAAACTAGGTTTATTCATTATTTCCTCTCCAGACTTTTTTTCAAAGAGCTGATGGTAAATGTTTCTTTCTTCTGCTTAGTTTTACTTGTCACATACCGTTTTCAGGTAAATAAAATTGAAATTCAGTATGCCAAGACTGCCAAAAAGATGGACATGAAGAAGTTGAAGCAGAGCATGTGGAGTCTGCTGACGGAGATCCCCAAGCAGGCAGATGCAGAGGTAACGGGTTCCACTCTGGTGCCCAGCACCAATGCGGGCGTGGCTCGAGTCTGCGCTCCAGCATCAGTAGCGTGAACCTGAAAAGCCGTTATTCAGAAATACAAGGATGACATCAGACCTCTGAAACAGAAATGGACCAAGTGTGCAAACCGGTGGGTCACACAGAAGGTGGTACACGTGGATCTTTTTTCTTCAAAATGCCTCAAAGAAATTGTTCGGTTTCATTCCAACGCAGGCTTTCCTTTTTCGAGTTCCAGCTTCATAGGTTTATGTTGCTGTCAAAAAGTAAACTGGGCCCAGTCTGATCCCTAAGTGTCCTTTCTTCTGTCAGGTAAACCACAGTGAGAATGGAGAAGCAGGACCCTTTGAGGAGGGGGCTGACAAGAAACTCAGCAGTCTCACAAAGGACCTGCAGAAGAGGTGTGTGCATGAGGCAGACTTGGCCCTGCCCCCCCACCTCTCCTCACAGCTCCCCTCCTCACCCCTCCCCTCCTCACCGCTCCCCTCCTTACCCCTCCCCTCCTCACCCCTCCCCTCCTCACCGCTCCCCTCCTCACCGCTCCCCTCCTCACCCCTCCCCTCCTTACCGCTCCCCTCCTCACCCCTCCTTTCTTCATCCCTCCCACTCCTCCCCAAGTTGTTTGCGTAACAGAGCACCCCCCTCCACACAGGACCCCCATTTTCACATTTCTTGCAGTTTTTCCATTCCTTCTCTGCATTGATAAGTGAGTTAAGTTAGCCCACCTTTAAAAAAGGCATTTTTCTGTACCAGTGGCCGGAATAGAACAGCAAATATTTCCAAATAAGAAACTGGAAAAACCTGCTTCTAAAAGGCATCTGAATATTTCTTTGTTTCCTATTAGTTTATTCATTGGGTATGTGTATTCATACTTGATGAAAGTGCTTTTGTTCCTGGAGTTGCAGTGACAGCTAAATACTTCCTGGCCTTTTTCTTTCACAGCCTGCCTCCCCTTATGGCTCAGAACCTCTCCATACCTCTGGCCTTTGCGTGTCTCCTACATTTAGCCAATGAAAAGGTAGGTAGACCTGGTAAGCATGGAGTATTATAGTCAGCCTACAGGAGCTTTTTATTAGTCATGGGCGGCCTCATGGGACATCTTAAATGCAGTGACTTACGTAGTACCTACCTTCAACCCAGAGGATTAACCAGATACTGAAAAATTATTGAGAAAAAGGCCAACATGTATGATTAGAGATGAAAATTATGAGGAGGATCCCAGTGGGAAAATTTTAGATGCTGAAATTGTGATCTGTCAATTCCCAACTTGAAAACATGTAAGGTGCTTTTACATCACTGGGCATCAAGGCCAAATCCTGCCAGTGTCAAAGTCAGGACAGATGGGAAACCTGGTGGAGAAAAGAGGGGAGCGATGAGGCAGGAAGGAGACAGCCGCTGGGAGAGAGCTGACAGAGCGGAGTGGCCGTGGGGCAGTCACTACGGAGCTGGCAAGACCTGTCTTCTCAGTGGACGCTTCCGGGAGGCAGGCACCCCAAAGAAGCAGCCGGCAGGCCCGGGCACTTGGTGCTGCCTGAAACTTGTCCTCTCGTGTGCCCAGGACGGGGCTGGGCTGTAGCACACGCCGCGAGCGTCACCAGGGCTGGAGCTGGACACCTTCATGGTGTCACTGCCAGCTTCCCTGAGCAAGGTTGGAATCTCACACCATCCTCGTGGATGTCGGTACTGTGGGCTCTCCCTTGGGTGTGGTCTCCCAGCCCAGCCAGGCCCTCAAAACATAGTGCCACCCTCAAAGCTCAGAAACATATCCTGAGTCCAGATTCTAAAGGTGTGAGTGATTGCTGGAGGGCCAGCGCTGGCTGGGGCCTTGTGTCTGCTTGAGAGCGAGGCTTCGTCATCCTCCCCGACCCCCAGGTGGACGGGGGCCGGGCAGACGTGCCGGGAAGCATGCAGGCTTCACTCTGCCACTGCTTCGCCTCCCACAGCAGCAGAGACAGCTTTGCTTGCTTTGCTGTGATCAGATTTCTCTAAGGGGCCCTGGAGTGCTCAGCACTGGAAGAATCAGGAGGTGTTCCCAGACCAGGACCTGCTGGGCTGACCTTTGGACTGTTTGAGGAGATCTCACTGGTAGCACTGGCTGACAGTAACCAGATAATCCGCTGGGATTCGCGGTGACTCAGAGCTTAAGAGCCACCAGGACAAATCTCACACAACACCTCTTGCCAGAGCATGGCGCTTGTGCTGGTCCACCTCCTCCCAGTTTTTCATTCCCATCTGGACTCCTCACCAGCCTCTGGTAACGGGCTCCCCCTCAGCCGTCATGGGGGAAGTGAGGGGCGTGCTTGCCGTCTTTCGCAGAAGGTGTGCCAACACGCGTGCCTGCCTCCAGTGCCTGGAGAGGAGCGCGTGGTCCCAGTGCAGTTAGGCCTCCGCGTGCCAAGGGGCTCTGACAGCTCTTTAGTCCTGAGGGGACAGCTGCCTGGGCTTGGTGGAGGATCCGTGAGGTGGGACGGTCCAAGAGGAAGTGGGAGGCAAGGAAAAAGGCCTGTGCAGAGATGGGAGGGAGAGTGTGGGTGTCACGGCATCACCCAGCGGGCAGGTTTCGGGCAGGGCAGGAAGGCCGCGCATAGACGGGGCTGATGTACTGGTGCCGTGGCCCCTGGTGGGCTCCCTGTCACTTCCCCCAGCTCCTCCCAGCTCAGCCCTGGGTCCTTTACAGAGATTGTCACAGGAACCAGGCTTGCATTTTGCTTCGCTTCCAGCAATTGACAAAGATTTGGAGCCAGCTTTATCATGCAGGTTATATTCGCTGTTGACAGTGTCACTTATAATCATGGGACAAGCCTGGTTCTTTGTAGTCACCACCTTGTTACCTCCAAGTTTGCTTTCTGATTGCTGTATCTTCTGTACACTAGTGTTCATCTGTGTTCGATCTTCCTTCAGAATCTGAAGCTGGAAGGAACCAAGGATCTTTCGGATGTTCTGGTGCGGCAGGAGGACTGAGCTCGTGGGGGGCGGTCCTCGCTCCCACAGTGACCAGGATGCCCACACTTGGGGCTGAGATGCCAGGGGTCTGAGGCGAAGCTTTAGCGACTGCCAGCACGCCTTCTCTCCTTCACCGTCTGGGAACCAGCTCCCTGACCAACTCTTGTCCTTGATGGAAGCTTTCTGTTCTGTGGTGAGCACCTAGGAGGGAAGAGAGGGCAAGGATACTGGCCCTGATCACGGAAGCAGTGTCCACTCTTCGTATCCACGTAGTTTGTCTCCTCACTGCTCTGTTCTCCATACTTTATTCTTATAGAAAAGAATTTCCCAGTAGGCACTTGTCCTTTAATAGCTACCAAAACCTTGTATATAAAATATACCATTTATGTGCCTATAAATGTGTATATAAGCTTAAAAATAAAATCCTTTGAGTAGTTTGTTGACAAACTGGCTGATTGCCCACTGCGCAAGTATCAGACCTGGTTCTTACACTCAGGAATGCGGACTTGTTTGGTATCAGGCAGGAAATCCTTAAGGGCTGAGGTGATCTGTCTTATAGTAGAGTAGGGGTTTCAAGATTGGATCCATTGGGCTTCCCTGGTGGTCCAGTGGTTAAGAATCTGCCTTGCAGCGTAAGGGACACTGGTTCAATTCCTGGTCCGGGAAGATCCCACATGCCGCGGGGCAACTGAGTCCATGCACCACGACTGCTGAGCTCCCGGCCACAGCTGAAGCCCGCACACCCAGAGCCCGTGCACTGCAGTGATGAGTAGCCCCTGCTTGCTGCAACTAGAGGAAAGCCCAGTGCAGCAACAAAGACCCGGCACAGCCACAAGTAAAACAGATTTTCTTAAAAAAAAGATTGGCTCTCTTGGGCCTATAATTCTGCTAGTGGGTGATAAGAGAAAAAAATTCCAACGTTTACTGAGGGACTACTAAGTACCTTCTGTGGATGACATTTTTCAGCCTTCTCAGCATCCCCTGTGAGGAACATACTAGTAAATATTATCCCTCCCATTTTACAGAGGAGAAGCAGGTACACGAAGGGAAGGTAATGCACACAGAAGCAGACAGCCAACTGCCAAGAGCTTGGCCTTGAACCAGGAAATCTGCTTTTAGATCTTTATTATTAGCTACTGTGCTCCACATGCCCAAGTCACAGGCTCCATACTTGGAGATGTTGATCCAAACATTTCTATCCTTGGCGGGTCCTGGGTCTCTGCCAGAGCACCCTGTCACCATCCACTGGGTAAATAGCTTGGATGTTAGGTCAGAAGCAGTGAAGGATGTGACTGGTGATTACTCCTGATAATAACTTGCTCCTAAACCCCAAAGCACACAAAACAAAAGCCAGCCCCGGGATTTCCCTGGCAGTCCTGTGGTTAAGACTTCGCCTTCTAATGCAGAGGGTGTGGGTTTGATCCCTGGTTGGGGAGCTGAGATCCCACATGCCTCACGACCAAGAAACCAAAACAAGATAGAAACAGTATCCTTAACAAATTCAGTAAAGACTTTAAAAACGGTCCACATAAAAATTCTGAAGCCAATCTCGTCTCCCGAGGAGTGTACTTTCCAAATTGTGTCCAAGACACCACCCAGACTGCCGTATGGAGAGGTTTAGACTCGTGGACATGCTTCAGGAGGAAAAGCAGTGATGCTGAGGGAGAATCCACACCCTGTCCTGGGGTGAAGCCACAGCGCTTCTCTCCAGGTCGGGGGAATGCCGGTCCTCTTGCTCCAACCTTGTTCCCAGGAGCAGAGCCAGCCAGCCCCTCCTCTCAGCACACTTCTCTGTCGTGGGGCTTGGCCAGGGCCTGTTGTTCAGTTGCTAAGTTGTGTCTGACTCTGCAACCCCGTGGATTGCAGCTTGCCAAGCCTCCCTGTCCCTCACAGAGTTTGCCCAAGTTCATGTCCATTGACTCGGTCTGCCAGTAAAACTGGCAGGGGTGGTAACAGCTTCTTCAGTGAATTCCCTTCTCTCCACCCTGCTCACAAGCTTCTCCCCCTCCACATGGTTGCTGTGCCAGGATTCATTTGGCCACTGGAGTCACTCTTCATGTGGGTTTCTCCCCCATGCAGGCTACTATACTGTTTTTATTTTTTTTTTTATTTTTTTTTTTCTGTTTTTCTTTGTTAATCTGTTTTATTGTTAAAAAAAAAAAAAAAAATCTCAGATCAAAAGAGCTGTTGGGAAAGTTGGGCAACTGCATATAGAAATAAAAGCAAATATAAATAGGACCTAATCAAAGATTTGGGCTTCCCTGGTGGCTCAGACTGAAGAATGCCTGCAGTGCAGGAGACCCTGGTTTGATCCCTGGGTGGGGAAGATCCCCTGGAGAAGGAAATGGCAACCACTCCAATATTCTTGCCTGGAGAATTCCATGGACAGAGGAGCCTGGAGGGCTATAGTCCACGGGGTCGCAAAGAGTTGGACATGACTGACCAACTAACACTCTCGCTTTCAATCAAAGATCTATGAAATAAAATGTTGGGATTACATTTGTGTCCCTTTGTAAGATTTTCACGGGAATAAATCCTCAAATCAGGGAGAAAAAAACCCTTTCAGATTAAATGGGACAATATGCATTTGTACCTGTCATCCCACAGGCCATGGAGGGCCTCTCTCTCAGGGGGTTGATATCTCAATCCTGTTCACTCTGGATTAAATGTCTCTCCTTGTTTGTAATGTCACCGCCCCATCTTGGCAATGGCAGTTCAGACTTTGTGTGGCGCTGCAGTGGGCAGCTGGGGGTGCATTTCCAATAGAGATAAACTTCCTTTGTTCTTTGGGGATGGTCGGTTGGAAGGTTTCCTTCTGGAGCTCTGCTAGACAAGCTTATTTTATTTCCCCTGGAAGGAAACACGTCTCCCAAATTTCCCTGCTTACTAGGAGGCTCTGGGGCAAACGTCACGATTTCTGAATCCAAGGCCAGAGTATCTTTCCTAACAGAAATCTTTTTCCTAGGGAGAGTTTTCCTTGGATGAGAATGAATGGAATTCACATACGACTGGGTTTCCCAAAGTGGGATCTGGTGACAGTTCCTCAGAAATCACAAATACCGCAGAAGCAGGGAGCGGAGAGACCAAGCCCTGGAGGGAGGGGATGAGGAGCATCTGAGCTTGCAGAAAGAGCAATGAGGCAGGGACACAGGTCGTGGGGAGACACGAAGGCGGAAAGTTCCATGTGCCAGGACAGTCCTTAGTGAGGAAAGAAGAAAAGACTCAGGTGGACACACTCAGCTACAATGTGGGTGTCTTGGCCAACACAACTGCTACACTGTGTCAGTACGGAAGCCTAGGATGGAAAAGAGTAAATTGGGAGGTTGGGACTGACCTATACTCACTACTATATACAAAATAGATAATTAATAAGAACATACTGTATAGCATGTGTGTGTGTGTGCTGTTGTGTCTGACTCTGTGACCCCAGGGACTGCAGCCCTCCAGGCTCCTCTGTCCATGGAACTCTCCAGGCAAGACTACTGGTGTGGGTTGCCATTTCCTCCTCCAGGGGATCTTCCCGGCCCAGGGATGGAACCCAGGTCTCTTGCGTCCCCTGCGTTGGCAGGCGGATTCTCTTACCCTAGCACCACCCAGGAAGCCAAACTGTATAGCATGGGGAACTCTATTCAACAGTCTGTAATAATATGTGTATTTACAACTGATTCACAGCAGAGATTAACACTCCAACAAAAATTAATTTTTAAAAAAGGGAAGCCCAGTTGGAAAACCGTCTCTGTTCTTACAGATGAATAAGTGCTAAACTTATGGTTCTGACTCTGGGTCTCAGTCACCCCTTATGTTAAAATCAAGATGGGAGTTGTACCAGCAGGACACTAGTCAGGAGATAGAAATCTGATACATGGACACAGAAATTGTAGTAAGAAGTGCTTACTGGGTATAAAGAATTGTAGATACTGAAAGGGTAAGAAGAGAACTCATTCTAAGGTATCTGGTAAGTAAGTAGCAACTGCCAGAAGCAACCAGGCAAGGACTGGGAAAGCCATGGACACAAAGAGAAAAACTTGGAGATTTTGAACAGGAGTTGCACAGAGCAGAAACTGATGGCAACACAGTGAGGCTGGGTCTCAGTGTTTCGAAATCTACAAGCTGCAGCCTCAGGAAGGAATAACTGCCGCTGGGGGTGGGGTGGGAGTCACTGGGAACCCTCACAGGATGGGGAAGCAAGTGACGGGCAGGTCACTCTTCCTCCAGCCCTGTAGTCTTCCTCACATGCCTCTCCTTGGGAGCGGCTGGCAAGGTGGAAATGTGGCTTGCAGCGCACTGGATGCAACATCACCCAAAAGAGAATAGGTGGTGGGTTTGGAGCTGAGGATGGTTACTTAAGGGACTTCCCAGGTGATGCCAGCAGTGGTAAAGAACCCTCCTGGCAATGCAGGAGATCTAAGAGACGGGGATTCGATCTCTGGGTTGGGAAGATCCTCTGGAGAAGGGTGTGGTAACCCACTCCAGTATTCTTGCCTGGAGAATTCCATGGATAGAAGAGCCTGGTGGGCTACAGTTCATAGAGTCTCAAAGAGTCAGACACAATGAAGCTACTTAGCATGCACGCATGCAATATTCCCAGAAATGTTTTTTAAGAGAGCCTCTCTTCTATTTCCTCCTAACCACAGTTGAGACTGTGTGTGCAAGGTGAGCAGGAGGCAACCTTGAGCATGGAAGCCACATCCCAAGGATGCAGAAGACACAGAAAGACAGAAGGAATCCAAGTCCTTAGTGCCCCCACAGCGGCCAGGCCAGTCCCCCACAGCCTATGATAGAATCCCTTTGATGTGAAAACAGAAGCATTATGTGTTGAAACCACAGTGACGTTTCCCTTTCTGTTAAATGAAGCTGAGCCTCATCCTCAGTGACACAGATGCAGTCAGGCAGTTCAGCCCTGAGGACACACCAAGAGCAGGTGGGAAGATGCAGGCCAGAAAAGCAAGTCAAGGCAGCAAAGGTATCAAACAGCGGGGAATGAAAGATCTTATGAAGGGCTTGCAAGATTGTGGGGAAATTGGTTCTCTCTTCCCATTGCTGGAAGAAGTGGACATTGCTGCAGCCTCTTTGGAGAACAGGTGGGCAGTAGATATTTCATAACAAACATATGCACCCTCCAACTCAACAATGACATTTCTAGATCTTTCTTTTAGAGACATACTCAACTAGGTACACAGACAAGCTTGTAAAGCACATTCTTTACAGCATTAATTAAAATATCTAAATAGCTAAATGTCTACCATTGATGAAGTTATTAAATATAAATAAGCAGCCATAATTAATTAAAAAATTAAAACTAGAACTACCATATCATCCAGTCATCCTTCTGGGTATGTATCTAACAGAACTGAAAGCAAGCTCTCCTTGCTTATTTGCATATCCATGTTCACTGCAGCATTATTCACTATAGCCCAAAGCTGGAGGCACCCCAGTATCCATTTGGGATGGCCACACTGTAAGTTATCGCAATTGCAGGGTGGCGGGAGTTGCCTGGGGCAGTGGGCTGATCCACGGGCAGGCCTCGAGTCTGCCAGCAGCTCCTTCTGCAATGTGGGCAAGTCGCTTCCTGTCGGTCTGGCCCTTGGCTCCTCATGTGTAAACACTGGGGTTGAATGGACCTCTTCCAGCTGGCCTGGTTTTCATCTGCTGAGAACAATGATCCCAGTGTGCCAGCCGGGCAGACACACTCAGTCGGCCTCAGGAACTGCGGCGCTGGAGTGGTGCAGGGACACTGATGTCAGACCACGGACGTCAGCACCCACAGCTGGCTGAAAAGAGCCGTGCCCTCCAGGCGCAAGTTATAATGAACTGGTTATCTGAAAGGACACATGATGCTGGAATGAGGGCCCCTTCTCTGCTTTTCTGCCTACAATGAGGTCAACTGTGCCCCCTGCCCCCCGGGGCCTGCCCCTGCGTCTCTCTGCTCAGCTGACCCTGGCCGGCCCCTCCCGCGGGGCACTGACAGCCTGAGGGTCTCCGAGCTAGGCTGGCACTGGCCTCGACTTGGCCTCTTGGAGTCCAGCCTCCTGCTGCTTCGTCCTGTCTTTTGCCCTCACGCATGACCACATCTGTCTGAGTCCTGCCGTCCCTGGTTTCCAATCGGCCGCTCTGTCCTGGAGTGCACCCGGACCTCTGGAGCCCAGAGCCTGTGCTCGGGGCCTCGTGAGCCACTGGGTGGGGTCAGAGGGCCAAGTGGTGGGAGGGCTCCCCACAAGAATTCATCAAGGGCAGCCTCAGAGAAGAGAGGTATTGGGGAAATACAGTAAAAAGCACGATCTTCTCCAAACCCATTAAACTCTGCAGAGGTAGCAGGAAAATGGTTTTATTATAGCATAAGCATAAAGCCAGCAAAGAAAATCAAAACATCACCCCAAAATATGCCTTTTGACATAAACATGATTCAGAGTTGAAGGCAGTGAAGAGGCAGAGGCGCAGAAAATCTGCCTCCATCCTCCCCCTCTTTTACTTAAAGGCAGGTTATAAATTCTCCTCTTACTGGAGACAGACTCTCATCAGCCCAGAGATGGCACCAGAGGAATCTACACGCAAAGCTCACTCCGTTATCCATTATCTCCTCCCATATGTGTACCTTCCCAGGTCTGGCTCCCTGGGAAGGCTTTCCTCTGTCCTGTCATCCTTCCACACGTGGACTGCTTTGTTGAAGATGCTCTAAGAGCCAGAGCTCCAAGCCACCACTGAGTTACTTTTCATGTGGGTTTCTCCCCCAGCGCCTGTTTTATACTGTTTCCTTCTTTGTTACCCTGTCGGCCCTTCCCATGCAGGGTGCGTGGGAGGCGACAGGGAAAACTCAAGGCCTCCTGTGGTCCGTGTCTGCTCGTCTTTCATTAATTACCTGAGGGGACACTTGTATTATGCAGGCAACTTGAGTTTGTCTCTGAGTGGCTAGAAGGGTGAAGGCAGGGCTGTTTTCATTAATTTTGACTAAAATGGTCCCTTGGGTAGAACTAGCACTTTACTGATTAGAGTTTTACTCTTACACAGAACCTAACAGAAGATAGATTAGCAGGAGAAAATGAATACAATCTTCATTTTATGTGTATAGGAGTTTCAGAGAAAAGGAGTCAAAAACACAAAAAGCAGTGGAGAAGTAGCTAGACAGAGAAAGGGGGTTTGAGTTACGGGCTATAATTGTGGGAAGGTGACTAGGAAAACTAAAGGATTGTTTATTTCCTGACCCATGCAGCCACAGCATCTCCTTTTGGCTTCCCAGGTGGCACAGTGGTAGAGAATCTGCCTGCCGATGCAGGAAGATGCAGGAGATATGGGTCAGGAAGATTGCCTGGAGGAGGGCGTGGCAACCCACTCCGGTAGTCTTGCCTGGGAAATCCCAAGGACAGAGGAGCCTGGCAGGCTCCAGTCCATGGGGCTGTAAAACTGTTATTTTAGACTTAGTGATTAAACAACAAGTGAGGTCACCAGGTTTGTTATTATGGGAAGAGAACACCTTTACAAATGAAAATTTACTTCCTGCTTTTTGGCAGAAAGGGTTAGAGCAGAGAACAGTTCCTGTGTGTGCTGTTTCTCACTTGCCTTCAGGTCAAAAGGATCCTTACTCTAAATTGGCGTATTTTGGGGTGGCGTATTCTAAATCCCTTCAGCTGCATTAGCTGAACACATTATCACCAACCCCATATATTCTTGGCACCTGGTCTTTATATAGTATAGAAAAGCTAAATATATTTGGGTCTATGAATAAACATGAAAAATTGTACTATAAAGCAACACCGTTTCTGAAGATTGTGAGACGGGGAACTTCCCCGATGGTTCAGTGGTTAAGGTTTTGTGCTTCCACTCCAGAGGCGAGGGTTTGATCCCTGGTCGGGGAACTAAAATCCCACATACTGTGCAGTGCAGCCAAGGAAAATAAATGAAAGAAAAAAAAGAAAAAGAAATGAGTTTTTTTTAAAAAGATGGTATATAAAGCGAAGTTCTGAACACCTCTTTGAGTCCCTCATTTCTGAGTGCTCCCGTGTGTATGTGTGACACATATGTTAATAAATGTTTAAAAAAAGATTGTGAGACGGTCTATATTTTAAAAATTTGCTAGTCTGCTCGTAGAATACAGGTATGTGAGAGACAGTTCATTATTGTCCACTTCCTAGTTTTCTCTGTAAAAGAAAGTCTATAAATGGTTAAAAATTATAATTACTATATGTAATTAAAACTACTAGAAACAATGCTCGCTTCGGCAGCACATATACTAAAAAACTACTAGAAACAATATGAATGAAGGGAAACAATTATGCGTAAAAAGTATGTGAGGAAAGTATGATGTGTTTTCTGTAAGGAAATGTATGAGGAATGAATACGTTTTAGTTAAGAGTAACTTTATTATAAAGTAGTATGACTGATTTTTCCAGAATGAAAAGAGGGAAATAAACAAAGTGCTCAATGAACAGAAGAAAGCTGTAAAAGTTTTGCAGAAAAGAGATCTGATCTCATGTAGTCAAACTGAATAAGATATGAGTGGATTTATTTATAAGGTTAAAAAAATGAGCCTTAAACATGACACCATAAAATTCCTAGAAGAGAACATACACAAATTATTCTCTGACATAAATCGTACCAATGTTTTCTCAGGTCTTCCAAGGCAATGGAAGTACAGGCAAAAGTAAACAAATGGGACCTAATCAAACTTACAAGCTTTCACACAGCAAAGGAAACCATAAACAAAATGAAAAGGCAGCCTACAGACTGGGAGTAAATATTTGCAAATGATGCAACCAACAAAGGATCAACTTCCAAAACATACAAGCAGCTCCTTCAATAACAAAAAAAAACCAACTCAATCAAAAGATATGCAGAAGACCTAAACAGACATTTCTCCAAAGAAGATGTACAGATGACCAATAGACACATGAAAAGATGCTCAACATCACTAATTATTAGAGACACACAAGTCAAAACCATAATAAGGTACCACCTCACACCAGTCAGCATGGCCACCATTCAGAAATCTAAAGTCAATAAACACTGGAGAGGCTGTGGGGAAAAGGGAACCCTCCTACACTGTTGGTAGGAATGTAGATTGGTGCAGCCACTATGGAAAACAGTAAGAAGATCTCTCAAAAAAAGAAAACTAGAGTCCCATATAACCCAGCAATCCCACTCCTGGGCATATATTCAGATAAAACTGTAATTAAAAAAGATACATGCACCCCTATGTTCATAACAGCACCAGTCGCAGTAGCCAAGACATGGAAACACCCTACATGCCCATCCGTAGAGGAATGGATAAAGAAGATGTGGTGTGGGTACACATACCACGTGAAATACTACTCAGCCATTAAAAAGAGTGAAATAATGCCATGTGTAGCACCATGGATGGACCTAGAGATTACCATACTAAACAGAGTGAGTCAGAAAGACAAATGCACATGTTATAACTTACATCTGGAATCTACAACACAACACAAATGAACCTGTCTATGAAACAGACTCACAGACGGAGAGAACAGACTTGTGATGGCCAAGGGGGAGGGGGATGGACTGGAGACTTGGGGTTGGTGGATGCAAACGATTGCACTTAGAATGGATAATCAACAAGGCCCTACTGTGCACCACACGGAACTGTATCCAGCCTTCTGGGATAAACCATAGCGGAAAAGAATATTTGAAAAAAAGAATGTATGTATGTGTGAAACTGAGTCACTTTGATGTACAGCGGAGATGGGCACAACATTGTAAATCAACTATCCTTCAATTAAAGAAAAGAGAGATAAGATAATACGTGAAACAATCGCAAAACAAAACACTGTCAAAAACTTTTTGATAGAGTTGAAATAAAAAAGATCAAGCCCTGCAGAAAGATACTAAAAGAGACAGTATCTTTTAAAGCCTGAGGCCCTGAACACCATCCAACCACTCTTCAGTAAATTCCTAAAACACAGATTCATGAGGCCCTGCCAGGCCCCTTGCTACAGCCCTCGTCTCCCTGTTTAGAAACCTAACCGGGAGTATCAGTTTATGAAAGACTTACGAGCAGTAAATGAGACCATCATCCCTATTCAGCCACTGGTGCCAAACCCTATACCCTCCTCACCCAAGTGCCAGGGAACACCCAATATTTCTCTGATTTGGACCTCAAAGATGCATTTTTCTGTATTCCCCTACAACCGGACTCTCAATATCTTTTTACCTTTAAATGAAGGGACCCTAATACCCGAGGCTACCCAAGACCCTGGGACAGAGATGCTGCGGGGTTTTCGGGATGGCCCTCATTTTTTTCGAAAGGCGCTAGCAAAGGAACTGAAGGAATGAGGACTTGAAAAGGGAACTCCGCATGGGCTTCTCACTGCGGGGGCTTCTCTCTCTGAGGAGCACAAGCCCTGGGGCGCACGGGCTGCAGGAGTTGCAGCCTGCGGGCTCAGTGGCTGCAGCCCGCAGGCTCTAGACCTCAGGCTCAGTAGCTGTGCCGGACGCCTCAGTTGCTCTGCAGCATGTGGGGTCTTCCCGGACCGGGGATTGAACCAGTGTCCCCCTGTACTGGCAAGCAGATTCTTATCCACTGCACCACCAGGGAAGTCCAAAATACATCCTTCCTTTCTGACCTTGGTAAATATGTCCTCAGCCAGCCTGGAAGGCCAAGTCCAGTCTAAGATTCTTGGTCTCCTTGGATTTCCTTATTGAAACCCTTGGCCATGGCCCAGGCCCTGCTCTATCGTATACCACAAGGGATCCCAGGCATGTATGTGAGCACCCAGCCCACTCATCACACGGCAACCACCCTGCAAATTAAAGTCCTTGGCCCAGGGACATGTTCTCTGGCATCACAGTCTACATCGGAGGATGGTTGCTGAGCAGAGGTCTGCAAGGACCTGGCAGAAAGCACGAGTCTGTTTGGTTAGTTTTGTTTTTTTCTAGAGGAAAGTCAAGTTTTATTGCTTTAGGAATCCAAAAAGGATTGTACATGATAGCTTATGGTGAACAATGTCGGATTCGTGATCTCCAAAGAAGATTCAGCTTTGGGACCAGGGACCAGGCTTGATCAAGCAAGAGATTTTGTGTAGCAGAGTTTATTAAAGTAACAAAAGGGATAGAGAAAGCTTCTGACACAGACATTAGAAGGGGGATGGAGAGTGCCCCCCTCACTCATCTAAGCAAGGGAATTATATACTTTTTTAATTAGTTATTACAATAAATCAAAAGAACGTCTCAAGGTTGTAAAAATTTTACCAGACCCATTCCCACAACTTACATTTTAAGATAACAGGACTAGAACTTAACAATAGAAAAATTTTACCAGACCCATTCCCACAATATACTTTTTGAGATATCAGAATTAGTCAGAAGGTTTTCAGGAAGGAGAAACTCTCCTCAAGCAGGATACATTGTTGTTATATAATCCTTAGTACAGAGTTTAAACTGAGTTGTTTGTTGTGTAACCATCAGTTCCAGGCTTAAAGAAAAAAATCGTTTTATATGACTAAGATTAAGGAGTGCAGAGAAAAAGAAAAGACGTTTGTCCTTTCCTCCTCCTTGAGAATTCCAGACCCCTGTCTCCTCCTCAGGGAACCCGGATTTCTTATCAACCTGCCTAGGAATTGACTCTCTCATTACCCCCTTTTCTTTTAGGAGAATTATGTTGTCAAAGGAAAGGGGCGTCGTTTTCTTTCCATAACTACTTCCTGCTGTTTAGAGGCACTGTCCCTAAATTGTTGAGGCAACATATTCTCCTAACCCTCATATTGAGGGTCTTTGATCCAGGGGCCCCAAGTAATAGTTGGAGGAGGCTGTGGCACTCGTAGGAGCCTGGACAACCATTTGTAACCTAAAAGCTTTCAGACAGTTAGAAACAAACCCTGTTACACAGTTACAGATGTAAGGCAAAAGAGTCATTAAACCAAGTTAAAACATGATCAAAATTAAAAGTTACATTATGTCCTTAGTTACATCAGTCCGTCTTAGGTACTGCTAGATGTCATCAGATCAAGAAGAGGCATCTCATATAACTGTTGTTGGTGAAGGTTTTCTCAGAGTTGAAGAAAGTCCTTTCCTTGAAGTGGAGAAAGCCACCATGGGAAGACTTCAATTGATGAGGAGTTTGAAAAGCTGAAAGCTGAGTCACATACTCAGTTAATTCCAAGGCTTCAGGGTCTATAACAATGTCTGTGCATAAGAAGGGTCTTCCATAGATACATTCAAAGGGGGACAGTCCTTCCTTTTTAGGGGCAGTCCGAGCCCTCATTAAAGCTATGGGTAGAACTTTAAGCCAATTGTCCTGAATCTCTTGAGTTGATTTACGCAGATGTCTCAATAATATCATTAGCCTTTTCTACATTTCCTGAAGATTGGGGTATCCAGGAACAGTGTAAGTGATATTCTATTCCTAGTGTTTTTTATACCCCTTGAGTTCTAGCAGCTTTAAAGGCAGAGCCATTGTTGCTCTGGAGGCTCCGTGGCAGCCCAAACCTGGGAACATTTTCATGGATTGAAGTTTTTATAGCTTCCTTAGCCTGTTCACTACAGCAGGGGAAGGCAATCCATCCAGTGAAAGTGTCTGCCCAGACCTGTAAGCAGGAAAATCCGTTTGCTTTTGGCATATGAGTAAAAGGAACCACAGCCTCATTTATTATTTGTAAATCTTGAACTAGTCTCCATTTATCGTTTGACTTTTTCACACCCAAAATAAGAGTGTTGCATGGACTATTACAGGGAATTAATAGCCCCTGCTCCCTTAAATTCTCAATGATGTGTTTTAACCCTTCCTTACAGGCTTTAGTGGGTATTGCTTTTGATGTGGAAATGAGTGACAGTCTTTGAGCTTGATAATGACAGGAACAGCATTTTGTTTTCGACCACTGTTTTTCCATCAGCCCACACTTTAGATTTACATTTTGTTCAGTTAATGGGAGAGAAAGAGCAAGCTCCATATTCATGAAAACAGAGACCTGGACCTTGCTCAGTATATCCCTTCCCAGAAGGGGTGAGGGAGACTCTGGCACGATCAGAAACTCATGAGAAAACAGCCCAGGGTCCCAGTTGCAGCTTAAGGGATGACTGAAATAATAGTGTTGGCTGGTCCTGACAGTCCCATTACTGCAGTGGATTGGGAGGAAAGTGGGCCAGGGGCTCCAGTGAGCACAGACAAAGCTGCCCCAGCATCCAAAAGGAAATCTACTGATTGGCCCCCCACAGTTATTAATACCCTGGGTTCCTGGGTGTTATTAAGACAGGAGTTTGTGTGGGGACTCCCAGGCACCGTCAGTCCTGATGGTCCTGAGACCCCGACCTCGGGGGCCTATACCTCTGAGGGCAGTCTCTCCTCCAGTGTGGTCCTTTACAGACCGGACAGGGAGCAGGGGGTGGCTTAGACATCAGAGAGCAGCTTTGTTTGAGGAGCCCCTCCTTTCCACAGTACTAGCTAGCCTGACCCTTTTCACCTGGGTTCCTCTGGGCAATTTTCTCTTCAGGCTGATTCATAACAGTTCTCACAGACATCACTAGAGCCTGGGCCTTTTCTTTGGTTCTTTTCTGTTGTCGTTTTTCCTCCTCAGATTCTCTACTGTAATATACTGTCTGAGCCAGCTTGTTGCAACAGTTTTTCTAAAGACTGATTTGATCCAAACACCCATGTTTGTAACTTGTGGTGGATATCTAGAGCTGACTGAGTGAGAAATTTATCTTTTTAAGATTGTCTCTCCCTCTGCCTTCTCAGGAAAAATATTAGTGAACTTTCTAAGGCCTTCCCAAAGTCTCTCTAGGAATCTGCTGGGAGCTTCTTTCTCTCCTTGTTCTATGTCAGCCAACTTAGCATAATTTAGAGGCTTAGTTCAAGCTCTCTTAAGCCCTTCAATAAGGCAATTGATGAAGTGGGTCTGCTCCCATATCCCTTTCTCTTTGTGCTCATCCCAATCTGGCTCTGCTATGGGAACCGCTTGGCTCCCCATAGGGAGGAGAGCTATTTCATGTTCCTGCTTTCCCCTTGCCTCACCTTCAAGCCATTCATCTCCAAAAGCAGTACCTTCCCCCAAAACTCGATCTCTTGAGTTAGGAGTTAGCGTCTGTCCCAAGACATACCTTACATCTCTCCAAGTAAGCTCATAAAGTAAAGTTAGTCCCATAAAGGCTTCTATGTACTTTTCTGGATCCTCTAGATGGTCTCCCAGATCTCTTTTTATCTGTTGTACCTCTGGGTAAGAAAAGGGCTTATGGAATTTTGTGGATTGGTTATTTTTCCCAGTGGGGCCTCCTGAAGAGACAGGAAGTTGTGTGGCTGTTCCTCAGACCCTCTAGCTACCCTTCGCATACATTGCCAGGGATGGATTAGAGAAACCTGCTTTTTCTCATCCTTACCCTCTTTCTTGTCCTCCGTCTCATCCTGTTTTGGTTGTCTGCGCCTCCTCTACTTTGACTGAGTTGCTATGGAAACCAAAGTAGTCTGAGACTGCATTGGAACTGGCGTTGTTTGAACTTCTATTGAGCCTGAGGTAACACTTCCTGGAGGGATTCCTTGACCCTCTGTCTGTCCAGTTGTGAGCCCCAAATACAGAGGCAGAGGCAGAGTAAGAGGACAGGAGGGAGCTGAAGGCTTTACACCCAAATCTGTACCCTTAGGACATAAGTCTGGCATATCTCGCAGAGAGAAAAAGAGTAACACATACGGCACTTCTACCCATTTCCCTTGTCTTCTACAGAACGGTCTAGCTGTAAAACAGTATCGTCATTAAGAGACCCTTCAACCGGCCATTGCCTGCCACCCTCCAATGGATACTGTGGCCATGCGGATTTGCAAAAGAAAGTCAGGCGTGTGACTTCTTTAAAGGGGGTCAAACTTATCCCAGTTTTTCAGGACACAATCCAAGGGTGTGAGTCTGGAACTTTGAGTAGCTCCCATCTGTAAGAGAGAAAAAAGTGGCGACCAGCACCTTTGCTTCCTTCCATCAGAGGTGTCCCTCCCTGCTCTAGATGGGTGTATAGACAGACTTTCCACCGAAGCTTCCCTTCCCTGGCCGGACTTAGTCTGTCCCTTGTAGACGCAGGTGCCTTCCTCGTCCCTCCCGACTCTACCACCGAGGCGGGGTGGAGATGCACCAGGGGTAGGCCTGATGGCATCCCGAATTGATTTCTAGTGCCATACCACCACGACCTTTGTTTGATTTTCCACAATAGTTTCCTGGAATGTTTCCCAAGGTAGCACTACTAGGGGAAGCATCCGTCTTCTATGCGCCCGTTCACGTTCCTGGTACAGTCCTGACGGCACTAGAAGTGAGTAGTTGCCACATCAGTAAGCCACTGGAGAGCATTATCTAGTCCTCTAAGAGCCAGTACTACCGAAGGAAGATGCCCGCTGTACTCCCAAGCTGGGATTCCTGACTTATGTCCTTAGAGACCTCATGATGGCTAGCAGCACTTCCATCCATGTAGTTTGGAGGAACAGCTATGACAAGGACTCACTTTCAGGACTCTGGCCCCTGAGGCAGTCAGCCGAGAGAGACACTGCTGAAGCTAGAGTTCTGCCTAGTTCCCGAACATGTTGCTGGCAAGTCTGAGTTCCCCGTGACTACTAAGCTTGGGATCTAAGTGAAAGTCCATAGTAATGGCATGAATCACAAGTCCATTGAAAGTCTATGACCCGACAGATTAGTTTAGTAGTTCTAATTGCCCATGCAATTACGAAAGTGTCAAAAGGAGCAGGAAAAGGTGACCGAGAAAGGAAAGTTCAGTTCACACGCTTTGCCCATCTCTGGTCACTCCGCTAGCAGGGACCTTGGGTGTCTCTTGGCATTGGGAGGTTGTTATAAACACCCAACAAGGCTCCCCTTTTGGGGGCTGTCTTCAGTCATTACGAGGCACCGCAAAACTGCAGAGCAGGGCTCATCACTTGCTTCGTGCAGGGCATGTCATTCACTCACACAAGCACACCAAAGAGTAAAGTAAAGCAGAAAATGTGTATACTGAGAAAGCAGAGAGGCTAGAGCTCTGAGTGTTCTTACCTTGTCCTGAAGATCCCGGACAAGCCCCAAAGATGATAGCCTATGGTGAATGATGCTGGATTTGTGATCTCCGAAGAAGATTTAGCTTTGGGACCAGAGGCCAGACTTGATCACTCAAGAGCTTTTGTGTAGCAGAGTTTTATTAAAATAAGAAAAGGGACAAAGAAAGCTTCTGACCTAGACATCAGAATGGGGACAGAGAGTGCCCCGCTGCTAGTCTTTCAGTTCAGTTCAGTTCAGTCACTCAGTCGTGTCTGACTCTTTGTGACCCCATGAATCGCAACACGCCAGGCCTCCCTGTCCATCACCAACTCCCGGAGTTTACTCAAACTCATGTCCATCGAGTCGGTGATGCCATCCAGCCATCTCATCCTCTGTCGTCCCCTTCTCCTCCTGCCCCCAATCCCTTCCAGCATCAGGGTCTTTACAAATGAGTCAGCTCTTCGCATGAGGTGGCCAAAGTATTGGAGTTTCAGCTTCAGCATCAGTCCGTCCAATGAACACCCAGGACTGATCTCCTTTAGGATGGACTGGTTGGATCTCTTCGCAGTCCTCGCTAGTCTTTAGCAAGGGAATTATTTTTTAATTAGTTGTTACAATAAATCAAAGGAATGTTTCAAATTTGTAAGAATTTTACCAGACCCACTGCCACAATATACATTTTAAAATATCAGAATTAGTCAGAAGGTTTTCAGGAAAGAGAAACTGTCCTCAAGCAGGATACACTGTTGTTATACAATCCTTAGTACAGAGTTTTAACTGAACTGTTTGTTGTGTAATCATCAGCTCCAGCCTTAAAGGAAAAAACATTTTATGTGACTAAGACTAAGGAATGTAGAGGAAAAAAAGACAATTGTCCTTTCTTCCTCCTTGAGAATTCCAGACCCCTGTCTCCTCCTCAGGGAACCCAGACTTCTTATCAACCTGCCTAGGAATCGACTCCCTCATACATGGACAAGAGGGGAGAAATAATGAAATGTACAAATGTATTTTCCATGATTGGTGTTGATTTCAAGACTTTGCAGACAATAGTTTTCTTCTATGGGTTTCTAAAAATATAGCAACCTCCTCACTGACGTGTTCTCAATCTTCCTCTGCATTTTAGAAACTAAAAAGTTTCCGACATTTGTTGTTGCCATCGTTTAGTTGCTCAGTCGTGTCTGACTCTTTGCGACCCCATGGACTGTAGCCCACCAGGTTCCTCTGTCCATGAGATTTTCCAGGCAGGAATACTGGAGTGGGTTGCCATTTCCTTCTCCACAATGAGGCTGTTTGATCTTAAACTTCCAGCATCCAGGGATGGGCCCAGGGGGAATGTGTCTTCTTGTCCCTGCAGAGAGGCTAGCAGAGGCAGCCCTCTGAGGCTTAGGTCCATGGTCTAGTTACAGGTGATTGACATGGCATGCCTGTCTAATGTCAAACTGTTGCAGGAAGGGGGACCCCTTCCAGGGCCCGAAACTGGGCTCTTGTCTAACACTTGGAAATGAATTGTCTGAGGAGACACATGTGCTGACAAAGCAAGAGATTTTATTGGGAAAGGGCACCCGGGTGGAGAGCAGGAGGGTAAGAGAACCCAGGAGAACAGCTCTGTCACATGGCTGGCAGTCTCGGGTTTTATGGTGATGGGATTAGTTTCCAGGTCGTCTTTAGCCAATCATCTGACTCAGAGTCCTTCCTGGTGGTGCACGCCTTGTTCAGCCAAGATGGATGCCAGAGAGAAGGATTCTGGGAGGTGGTCGGATGGGTGGTGTCTCCTTTCGACCTTTCCCGAATTTTTCTGGTTGGTGGTGGCTTATTAGTTCCATGTCCCTTACCAGGACCTCCTGTCGTAAAACAACTCATGCAAATGGTTACTATGGTGCCTGGCCAGGGTGGGCGGTTTCAGTCAGTGTGCTTCCCCTAACAAAACTATCTTTGAATTCCTGCAATAAATGCAATTTGATACGTGTTTTTTTTTTTTTTTTTTGATACGTGTTTTTAGTCTGCTTAGGTTGCCATAACAAAATACCACAGATTGGATGGCTTAAAAGACAGGAATTTATTTTCTTAGAGTTCTGGGGGCTAGAAGTCAGATCAGAGGGTCACGGTCAGTCTCTCATGTGGACCTGACTTGCAGACTCCAGCACTTACCAGAATCTCACTGTGAGAGTGAGACAGAGAGAAAGAATTCCTTCTTTTCCAAAAAGGCCACACTTCTGTTGGCTTAGGACGCCATCCTTAATATTAGATAGTTAGAATAGGGAAAGAGTCCAAAATGGCGGTGGCTAAAAGACAGGAAGGGAAAAGCCCGCGAAAATAGAACAGAGGAAGGTCAGAGGAAGGTCTGAGGACTGGAGTGAGGACTTCAGGTAGAACAGCGCTCCTGCCCAAGCTCAATTTGCATAGGGCAGGCCCAGGAGGAGAAAAAAACCATATAAAAAGAGGAGCCAAAGGGCTCCTTCTGTCTCTCTACCGCACAATGGGGTGCTCATTGAAGGAGTCTTTTGGGCCTAGAAAAGAGAACAACAGTCTCAAAGGCCCCTTGCTGAATCATCTAACTTCGGAGAAAACAAAGCATAACTTTAGTTCCATCCTGATGCTCCAGGCCAGCTGCATCTATCTGGAACTTATCACCCCCTGTCCGGAAACCTACCACCCCCTACACCCGCCCAGAAGACTTATCACCCCCTGCCCAACTACAAGTGTCATCTCAACAAAAGAATACTCAAAATATCCCACTTGATTGACGTTTCCCTTATCGCTTCCACAAACCCCCCTATAAGTATGAAGCCTCCCTGATCCCTTTCGGCGCTCAGCCTGGTCATTAGGCCGACTATCGCCCCTCCTTGCCTGAATAAAGGTAACCTACTTCTATTGAGGTCGTCTTTCCTTTTCTGCCTCTCCGGAACTGTACCTTACACTCATCTCTTCGCGTTTTTGGATCGATGTGCCCTCATGCCTCGAAGATGGATTTTCCTGCTATCTTCTAAATAAAATAGGGTTGTAACACTGAGCTGTAACACTGATTTGTCTAAGAGCTATAACGCGGTCTGTTTGAGACTTGAGAGCTGTAACATGGTCCGTTTGAGACCTGAGAGATATAACACGGTCCGTTTGAGACCTGAGAGCTATAAGACTGTCTGTCCAAGACCCGAGAGCTGCGACCAGCCGAGGGGGCTTTAATGTCAGTCACTCCAAATCTTTGTGAAAGGTCGGGCATGCTGAGGCATGCCCCGGAAAAGTGCCGCAGGCAAGTTCCGGAGGCTGGCTAAACTTCCAGGGGCCGGCCCCCTGCAGCCTGGTCCAATCAGGTGCCAATACGGAGCCCTTGGACACCAACCGCTGCTGTAGCCCGCGCTTTCTTCCTTATATGGGAAGACCTGGCTTGGACGCCGGGCCCTGACTATAAGACCCCTCCCCACCCCTCATACCTCGCAGACTCCCTTCGTCTCCTCACTCACCCGCCCCCCTGGGAGTTCTGCCCGAGGGCGACGCTTAATAAAGGCCTTTACCACCGGTCCTTAGAGGCGGCTTTTTTCCTCCCGTGGCGTTTTTCCTAACACTTTGTTGTGAGACGAACTGAGGAGCATACACTCACCTGACATTTAACAACCTCACTTAACCTTACTTACCTCCTGAAGGATCCCATCTCCAGATACAGTCACGTGAGCAGTGAGGGCTTCAACATATGAACTCGAGGGAGATACAGTCCAGTCCAGAACTCTAAACTGAGAAGTTGTGAGGGTGAACTGTTTCAGAATTTGAACTTTTTATTTTTTTAGAATTCTCTGGTGGTCCAGTTAAGACTCCCATGCTTCCACTGCTGGGGTGAAAGTTTGCTGTTACGAAACGTGAACACACGGCTATTCGTGGCCTCCAGAAGAGATGTATTCCATCTGGGGCCAGAGATGAGGCTTGATCACTCAGAGCTTTTATGTAGCAAAGTTTTATTAAAGTATAAAAAGAGAGAAAGCTTCTGACATAGACATCAGAAGGGGACATAGAGAGTGCCGCCTTGCTAGTTTTTAGCAAGGCGCTATATGCCTGTTATCAAGTTGCTAAGCAGATAAAAAACTGCCTCAAAACTGAGAGAGCTGCACCAGGCCCTCGCCCACAATATACATTTTGAGATAGCATTACAAGGTGAGTCATCCACGGCAATAAAACAATTGGCATGAATCTTGAAGAAAGGCAAATTTCCAAGCAAATAGGCAGCTCATTAACATGGTTTAAGAGAACATTTCCATGAATAAGAAGTACTGGTTTGTTTTGAGCCACCATCCGTCCAAGGTTTGAATCTTAGGCGGAAATGATCTGAAGAAAGGCAGATTCCAAGGCAAATACATAGTTTCATTAACATAGTTTAAGAAAAACATTTCCATAAGAAAAACGCATTGGTTAGCTCAAGGTTTGAGAGAAGTTAAGTTCCAGCGGAATCAGGTGTCGCCATGACAAAACAGGATTAGAAGAGAAAAGAAAAAAAAAAGAGTCTGCCACTTGCAGCTTATTTCCTCCTGCTGCTGGGGGACCTCTGGTCTCTACCAAGGCTATTAACCCTCGCAGGGGCATGGGTTCGATCCATTCAGGGAAATTCCACAGGCTGCACAGTGCAACCAGAATTTCAATGTTTTCGGATCTCAGAAAGAAAAAATAATGGATATACCACATACTCTGTTAACACGCAAATCTAGAGAAGATCGCTGTAATTAAACTGTTATAACCACGCTTTCTGGGAAACAAACTCACTCCGAAGGACAATGCAGATAGTGGAGTGCAGTTTATTACACCGGCGGGCCCAAGGCAGAGTCTCCTCTTAGCCAAGGACCCTGACCAGCATTTGTGAAAATCTTTTATACCCCATGTGTACATGTCCAAACCCACCACCCCAAATCCCTTGAGGTTTACAAAGGAAGGGTAAATACAATCACAATAACCCCATCATTCACGTGTTATGTGTTTAAACAGTTAATAATCAATAAGCCCCTGGTTACATTCCAACCGATAAGCCTGTGGTTACATTCCGATAGATGCTGTCTGGAGGCAGGGGTGATTAGTGTCTGTTTTCTCTTAGGCGATGAGTAACCTGGATGTGATCTTCAAGGTTCCCCTGTCCGGAGGGGGACTTATCCTTCCATTGTCGTTCCCACAAGCACTAAGCAGAGTTCAGATTCCACTGGAGAAGTGGCCGAGCACGATCAGCATGGACAGGCCTGAGATGGAGTCCAGACCCTATGAATTCCTTCTTCAAAACATCATAAGATTTCTGCCTTTTGAAAATTTTGAAAATTTAATTTAATTTTGAAAATTAACCTAAGTGGGAAAAATAAGGCATGTAATTGGCCTCTCTTCACTTCAAGTTCTGCCTCCAAATGACTTATGGGAGATATTGCAGTTTCAGAGCTTTTAGATTTCAGAAACTTGAATAACAGGTTATGGACCTGTGTTGTATTTAGGACTTTTTATCTGTGTTCACAAGTGAGATCAGTTCAGTTCAGTCGCTCAGTCGTGTCTGACTCTTTGCAACCCCATGAATCACAGCACGCCAGGCCTCCCTGTCCATCACCAACTCCCGGAGGTTACTCAAACTCATGCCCATTGAGTCGGTGATGCCATCCGACCATCTCATCCTCTGTCGTCCCCTTCTCCTCCTGCCCCCAATCCCTCCCAGCATCAGGGTCTTTTCCAATGAGTCAACTCTTCGCATTGGGTGGCCAAAGTATTGGAGTTTCAGCTTCAGTATCAGTCCTTCCAATTGAAGAAGGAATTCATAGGGCCTGAACTCCATCTCAGGCCTGTCCGTGCTGGCTGTGCTCGACTGCCTCTCCAGTGGACTCTGAACTCTCTGCTTAGTGCCTGTGAGGACGACAATGGAAGGATAAGACCCCCTCCAGACAGAGGAATCCTGAAGATCACATCCAGGCTACTCATTGCCTAAGAGGAAGCATACCGTAATCACACCTGTCTCCGGACAGGTCATAAACTTTTTTTCGTATCTGTCAAGATGTAATCACAGGCTTATCGATTATTAACTGGTTGGAATGTAACTGCAGGCTTATTGACTATTGACTGTTTAAGACACGTACACATGGGGCAAGTGGTGGGTTTAGACACGTAGGCATCGGGTATAAAAGATTTTCACAAATGCTGGACGGGGTCCTTGGCTAAGAGGAGACTCTGCCTTGGGCCCGCCGGTGTAATAAACTGCACTCCACTCTCTGCATTGTCCTTCTGAGTGAGTCTGTTTCCCGGAAAGCGTGGCTATAACATTTGGTGCATGGGCCGGGAAACTCCTCACTTTGAGGAGACAGGTCTCATTTGAGGCCACCCCGAGGCTTTGTGGCTTGAATCTCCTAGAGGGGGAAGGCGCCTCGCCCCTCTGGAAGAATTCAGCCTTTCAAAGCCCGGTTTCTTCGCTTTGGCAGGTAGTGAACGGCAGCAGGGAACTGAGCGCTCAGGTGAGGAGGAGCCCACCCAGCAGGGTGGAAGAGGGGGCCTGATCACCCCCCTGGGAGGGACTAGAAGGAGCGGGGACCCACAGGAGCCTGGAATAGGCAGGTGGCGATTGCTTGGTACACAGGTCGACGAGCGTGCTAGGGTTTAGGAAGGAAATTTGTGAAGGACATTTAGGAGGTGTGTCCACGCCGTCTTGGGGAAAATTATTACCAAGCGATCGCCAGGAGATTTTTAGGATAGGAAATTGGTCCTTGTATGCTCGTATTCTGCCCTCCCCCAGGAGGTGTCCTGTCTGCTGTGAAATTCTTGACACACACACCCCCCCCCCCGCCCCCCCGGGAATTGTTAGGCTAGAAGGAGGGGGAAACAGAAGTGAGTATGAATTGGCTTTTCCGGAGATGGCCTGGGACATGAGATATTTAATCCATCTGTGTTTTCATCCACACCTGATCAAGCCCACCAAGGCAGAATGGACTTTAAGGGAAAAACAGTCTCGGACCATGTGATGTTCTGGTTCAGCTGTGCTGACCAGCAGGTGAAGACACGCTGATCCCCCTTCTCCCTCTGGGATATGGCAGGTAAGGCTCTTCTCACCCCAATTAGGAAGGAGGCAGAATGGCAATTTAAGTGTCACTGAGTGGAAATATCAGAAGTACATAGGGTACTGAGAACTTCGTAGACAGAACGAAAAGGAAAAGTAGAAGAAGGTCTGAGAAGGTAAGCAAGATGGGGGGAAGTGAATCTAAGGCAACTGTATTGGAGTGAAAATTTTAAAGAAGGGATTAGGAGGAGACTATGGGGTGAAGATGAAGCCTAACTGCCTCCACATACTCTGTGAGGTCGAATGGCCCCCTATGGGAGCAGGATGGTCACCAGAGAACACCGTGAACTTAAAAATAGTGGAAGCAATCTACACAGTAGTCACAGGAGAGCCAGGACACCTGGATCAATATCCATCTATTGACTCATGGCTAGGGTTAGCTTGAACCCTCCTACTTGGACAAGGTTCTGTTATAAACTTTAAACTGCACACTGCATATAGGCCCAGAGTTCTGAGATGGTGGAATGAACCAACTGGACACTTAAAGGGACTCTCCAAGTGGATCAGAGAGACTGACTGCTCCTGAGTGGACTTGCTTCCAATGGCTCTGCTCAGACTCAGGATGACCCCACAGTCCCAAGGCTATTCTCCGCACGAAATTGTGTATGGGAGGCCTCCTCCCATAATAAAACAGGTGTCAACAAATTTGCCTCAGGTAAGGGGGGATAGGATTTCACAGCAGATGGAACTGGGTAAGGTAATAAATCGGGTAACTAAGTTTGTACAAGAAAGGGTGCCGTTCCCCCTTGGGGAACAGATTCATAAGTTTACACTTGGTGACCAAGTATGGGTCAAAGATTAGAAACATGATTTGCTAGCCCTTTGGTGAAAGGGCCCTTATGTTATTCTAACTACCCCTACTGCAGTTAAAGTTGCAGGTATTGTCCCTTGATCCATCACACCAGAGCGAAGAAGGCATACCACGCTGACCCGGAAGACGCTGAGTGGACCACCCAGAAGGACCCCACCGACCCACGGGGAACCAAGATCATTCTGAAGAGGAAGAAGAGAAGGAGATCCCAGACGAGCCCTCTACAGGATGGAGCTGGGTAAACGACTCCTGCTGCTCGGCCTCTTCAACGCAATCCTGAACCTGACCAGTGTTCCTGCACAGGACAACGTCTTCATCTTGTGGGCACATTCTTATGCGAACTTCCACAACTCCTCCAACTGTTGGGTATGTGGGGCCATGCCCCTGTCAGTAATGGACGGACTCCCCTGGTGGGTATCGCCACTCCGTTATGGGGACTTTATACCACTGTGTTCCTTCTTAGAGCAACAGAAAGGAACTTTTTTCTCTCTCAACAATCATAACCTTTCTTTGCTCTCCTGGTGTAAGAAGAAGCCATCAATGGGCCAGGGACATAGGGTTACATTTAACATGAACACCAGCCTTATGGAGATAACAAAGGCTTATACCTCATATATGAAAATTAAAGAGGAAAAGGGCTCCCTTAACAAAAGGGGGACAGGCCTCCCGGTACCTTGAGCAATACTACCAGGTCTGGGATGAATATTTCTGGATGACTCCTGAGAAAGGACAGTTGGTTACCCCTGCTACTATTTGCTGGGAACAAAAAGAACAGAAAGTTGGATTTGGAGACCACCCCCTAGACCCAAAAGAATTAAAATATATGGGTTATTTGCCCCCTGAAAAATGTAAACAAATCTTGGAAGTTACCTATCACCCCAATCAGTCTGTTCAGTGGCCCGGTTCCGACTGGAAATATAATCCTGGAATCCGCTGGGTAGCCCCCAATGGGACCCAGTGGCTCTGTGGGCTTAACTTATGGCCATGGTTACCAGTTGGCTGGGTGGGGCGTTGCACATTAGGATTTGCTTTCGCCCATGGCAATATTAAGCCTGGCCTACACCAGCCTCCAGTAAACCTGCCTTATCTGCATGCAAGATGGACACGATCTGTGTTCCAATGGTATGACTATCTTGCTGCCTTGTTTGTACCCTCTGTAGGGACAACGGATATCATGGTTAAGGTAGAGGCCTTAACTAATTTCACTAAACAGGCCCTCTTAGACAGCACAAAAGCCATTCAAGCTTTGAATGAAGAACAAATTCAGATAAGGAAGGCAGTAATTCAAAATAGGATGGCATTAGACATACTCACAGCAGCCCAAGGAGGGACTTGCGCCATAATTAAAGTCGAATGTTGTGTGTACATCCCTGACCTGTCTGGAAATGTATCTACTGCCTTGAAGGATAGGCAAAATCAAGTGAAAGCCATGTCTAATGAAAATATTCCCTTTTGGACTTCAGTTCTCTCCTGGGTAAAGGGAGACTGGTGGAAAACCATTGTAACTGTTGTTATAGTAATCTTGATCATACTGCTCTGTGGGCCCTGCTTCCTACAATGTCTTGTGAATTTTGTAACTCAGAGGTTGATAGCATTCTCTCATGTGGATGACAGGAGGGCTAAGGTACAATATATCTCAATGAGTGATGCTCGTTGTGGAAACTAAGAGCATCAAGAGGGGGGAATGAAGAAGGAATTCATAGGGCCTGAACTCCATCTCAGGCCTGTCCGTGCTGGCTGTGCTCGGCTGCCTCTCCAGTGGACTCTGAACTCTCTGCTTAGTGCCTGTGAGGACGACAATGGAAGGATAAGACCCCCTCCAGACAGGGGAATCCTGAAGATCACATCCAGGCTACTCATTGCCTAAGAGGAAGCATACCGTAATCACACCTGTCTCCGGACAGGTCATAAACTTTTTTTCGTATCTGTCAAGATGTAATCACAGGCTTATCGATTATTAACTGGTTAGAATGTAACTGCGGGCTTATTGACTATTGACTGTTTAAGACACGTACACATGGGGCAGGTGGTGGGTTAAGACACGTACACATGGGGCAGGTGGTGGGTTTAGACACGTACGCATGGGGTATAAAAGATTTTCACAAATGCTGGACGGGGCCCTTGGCTAAGAGGAGACTCTGCCTTGGGCCCGCCGGTGTAATAAACTGCACTCCACTATCTGCATTGTCCTTCTGAGTGAGTTTGTTTCCCAGAAAGCATGGCTATAACATTTGGTGCATGGGCCAGGAAACTCCTCACTTTGAAGAGACAGGTCTTATTTGAGGCCACCCCGAGGCTTTGTAGCTTGAATCTCCTAGAGGGGGG